>NC_069505.1:458486145-458786145 GCF_027579735.1 Bombina bombina | reverse complement strand
AATCCAACTGAGATCCAAATAAATTATTACCTTGGAAAGAAAGAGATAGTAATCTAGATTTAGATGTCATATCAGCATTCCAAGATTTAAGCCACAAAGCTCTTCTAGCTAATACAGCTAAAGACATGGATCTAACATCAATTTTGATAATATAAAAAATGGCATCACAAATAAAATGATTAGCATGTTGCAGTAAGCGAACAATGCTAGATATGTCAAAATCCAATTCATGTTGCGCTAAATTTTCAAACCAGAAAGTTGATGCAGCCGCAACATCACCTAAAGAAATAGCAGGTCTGAGAAGATGACATGAATATAAATAGGCCTTCCTTAGATAAGATTCAAGTTTCCTATCTAAAGGATCCCTAAAGGAAGTGCTATCTTCCATAGGAATAGTGGTACGTTTAGCAAGAGTAGAAATAGCCCCATCAACTTTGGGGATCTTTTCCCAAAACTCTATAGATTTTGATGGTAAAGGATACAATCTCTTAAACCTTGAAGAAGGAATAAAGGAAGTACCTGGCTTATTCCATTCCCTAGAAATCATATCAGAAATAGCCTCAGGAATGGGAAAAACACCTAGGGAAACCACAGGAGGTTTAAAAACAGCATTTAAACGTTTATTAGACTGAACGTCAATAGGACTGGTTACCTCAATATCCAAAGTAATTAACACTTCTTTTAATAAAGAACGCATATACTCTATTTTAAATAAATAAGTAGATTTGTCAGTGTCAATGTCTGAGGAAGGATCTTCTGAATCAGATAGATCCTCATCAGAAGAGGATGAATTATTATGTTGTTGGTCATTTGAAATTTCATCAGCTAAATGAGAAGTTTTAAAAGACCTTTTACGTTTATTAGAAGGTGGAAATGCAGACAAAGCCTTCATAATAGAATCAGAAACAAATTCTTTAAAATTTACAGGTATATCATGCACATTAGAAATTGAAGGAACTGCAACTGGCAATGTACTATTACTGATAGAAACACTATCTGCATATAAAAGTTTATCATGACAACTATTACAAATGACATTCGGTGGAATAATTTCTACAATTTTACAACAAATGCACTTAGCTTTGGTAGAACCGATGTCAGGCAGCAATGTTCCAGCAGAAACTTCAGAGGCAGGATCAGATTGGGACATCTTGCTCAATGTAAGAGAAAAAACAACATATAAAGCAAAATTATCTATTTCCTTAAATGACAGTTTCAGGAATGGGAAAAAATGCAAAATCATAGGCCTCTTGATAGAAAAGAAAGCAGGAGGCAAACAACAATGGGGTATTGAAATAATGAAGAAAAATTGGCGCCAAGAATGACGCACAACGTAACGTAAACTTTTTTGGCGCCAAAAATGACCAGAAATGACACACTTGCGTCACTAATGACGCCGCCGTGTGAAAGGTCTCGGCGTCACGTATGATGCCAGAAATGACGAAGTTGCGTCAAAAACGTATTTTTCTGCGCCAAAAAAGTTCCTGCCAAAAATGACGCAATAAAGTCTAACATTTGACGCACCCGCGGGCCTAACACCCGCAATTGCAAAAAGTAGACAAATTGAAAAAAGACTAAACACCAGGTAAGAAATAAATTTCTTAAAGTGTTTATATTCCCAAATATGAAACTGACAGTCTGCAGAAGGAAATACATGAACCTGACTCATGGCAAATATAAGTACAATACATATATTTAGAACTTTATATAATTTGCATAAAGTGCCAAGCCATAGCTGAGAGTGTCTTAAGTAATGAAAACATACTTACCAAAAGACACCCATCCACATATAGCAGATAGCCAAACCAGTACTAAAAAAGTTATTAGTAGAGGTAATGGTAAATTGAGAGTATATCGTCGATCTGAAAAGGGAGGTAGGAGATGAATCTCTACGACCGATAACAGAGAACCTATGAAAAAGACCCCCGTTAGAGAAATCATTGTATTCAATAGGTGATACTCCCTTCACGTCCCTCTGACATTCGCTGTACTCTGAGAGGAATCGGGCTTCAACAATGCTGAGAAGCGCATATCAACGTAGAAATCTTAGCACAAACTTACTTCACCACCTCCATAGGAGGCAAAGTTTGTAAAACTGAATTGTGGGTGTGGTGAGGGGTGTATTTATAGGCATTTTGAGGTTTGGGAAACTTTGCCCCTCCTGGTAGGATTGTATATCCCATATGTCACTAGCTCATGGACTCTTGCCAATTACTTGAAAGAAATTTAGCATTTATATTATGGCTCATTCTGGGTTTTTTTGAGAGTCTATCTACCTCTGGGCAAAAAGTTGCATTAAATTCCCCTCCTAGAATCAGGTTCTCCGAGACAAACGGAAATAACTTCAGTTTCATTCTTTCCCAGAAATCAACCGAAAATTCATTTGGGGCATATATATTACATATGACCAGTTTCAAATTTTTCCTGCAAGCATACCACATCTGGTTTATAACCAGCTAAGGTTTTGATAACTAATTTACGTTTAGCAGGGGAAGTTATCCCCCCTACATTCCAGGATAAAACTTTAAATCCTTCCCCCATCCAATGTTAAAACCAATATAACGCAACCCGGGGGGGGGGGGCGGAAAGGGACGCCCGCAGCACGCGGATAGGGAAGAGAGGAAGGAGGGAGAAGAAAGGGGGAGAGAAAAAAAAAAAAAAAAGTAAAAGGTAAGAACAAAAACACATAAAATACAATATAACAACTTCACTGCTTCTATTTAACATAAGATACCTATTATTTTAAAAGGGCTCAATATAGCGCAGCCTTTTCCTTATATGAAATCTGAGGCTTACCCTGTCTCTATAAATTGTCTATTGTTCCTTTTGGCTATATCTTCTTCTAGAAGAGTTTCTGAATTGTCTGCTCTCTCTTGTGAGTCTCCTTTTCTGATTTTCTATCAGGATAAAGCTGTTTTGCGGACTTCGTTTACATTTCTTCCTAAGGTTGTGAATTCTAACAATATTAGTAGGGAAATTGTTGTTCCTTCCTTGTGTCCGAATCCTAAGAATTCTCTTGAGAAATCGCTGCACTCTTTGGATGTGGTAAGAACTTTGAAATACTATGTTGAGGCTACTAAGAATTTCAGGAAGGCTTCTAGTCTATGTGTTGTCTTTTCTGGTTCTAGGAAAGGTCAGAAACAGTGTTAATTTTGTCAACTAAAACTAGACTAAAATGACTATAAAACTAAAGAAATTCTGATGACTAAAATACGACTAAAACTAAAATGACATTTTAGTCAAAAGACTATGGGGGGTAGTTATCAAGCCGTCAACCTTAAATACGCTGGAATTCCGCAGCGTATTTGTGGCGAGGCTGATTCGCCTAAGTTATCAAGCCCTAGATACCGGCAAAAGTAGAATTTTGTGATGTAAGCTTCGATCCGCCGGACTCAGTCCGACACAGATCGATTCTTACGTCACTACAGATGTTCCGTACACAAGTGCGGCACTATCTGACTACTTTTGCTAGTTATCAAAAAACTAGCAGGTACGCTCTGCACTTTTACGGCCCAGCATACCTGGTTTTCAATCCGCCACCCTGGAGGCGGCGGATCCCATAGGAATCAATAGGAGTCTGACCATAGCGGAAGTTCATGTTCGCTGCTGCCCGACATCCCATTGATTCCTATGGGAGCTGTCTACACCTAACACCCTAACATGTACCCCGAGTCTAAACACCACTAATCTGTCCCCCCTACACCGCCACAACTAAAAAAAAGTGTTTACCCCCTAAACCGCCGCTCCCGGAGCCCACTGCAAGCTATAATAAACATGTTAACCTCTAAACCACCGCTCCCTGACCCCGCCGCAACTATAATATATGGATTAACCCCTAAACCGCCTCTCCCGGACCCCGCCGCAACCTATATTAAATTTTGTAACCCCTATCCTGCCCCCCCTACACAGTCGCCACTGTAATAAATTTATTAACCCCTATCCTGCCCCCCACTACACCGCCGCCACTGTAATAAAATTATTAACCCCTAAACCTAAGTCTAACACTAACCCTAACACCCCCCTAACTTAAATATTATTTAAATAAATCTAAATAATATTTATCTTATGAACTAAATTAATCCTATTTAAAACTAAATACTTACCTTTAAAATAAACCCTAATATAGCTACAATATAACTAATAATTATATTGTAGCTATGTTAGGATTTATTTTTATTTTACAGGCAAATTTCAATTTATTTTAACTAGGTACAATAGCTATTAAATAGTTATTAACTATTTAATAGCTTACCTAGCTAAAATAAAGAGAAATTAACCTGTAAATTAAAAACTAACCTAAGTTACAATTACACCTAACACTACACTATACTTTAATAAATTATTCCTATTGAAAACTAAATACTTACCTGTAAAATAAACCCTAAGATAGCTACAATGTAATTAATAATTACATTATAGCTATCTAAGGCCTAGATTTAGAGTTGGGCGGCAGCCGTGAAAACCAGCGTTAGAGGCTCCTAACGCTGGTTTTGGGCTACCGCCGGTATTTGGAGTCAGTCAGGAAAGGGTCTAACGCTCACTTTGCAGCCGCAGTTTTTCCATACCGCAGATCCCCTTACGTCAATTGCGTATTCCTATAGAAAGTAGTTTAATGTCCAATGAATGCATAGGTTCAAACGGAGGAGCTTGAAGAGCCCCCAGAACCAAATTCAAACTCCAAGGAGGAGAAATTGACTTAATGACAGGTTTTATACGAACCAAAGCTTGTACAAAACAATGAATATCAGGAAGATTAGCAATCTTTCTGTGAAAAAGAACAGAAAGAGCAGAGATTTGTCCTTTCAAGGAACTTGCAGACAAACCTTTATCCAAACCATCTGAAGAAACTGTAAAATTCTCGGAATTCTAAAAGAATGCCAGGAAAAATGATGAGAAAGACACCAAGAAATGTAAGTCTTCCAGACTCTATAATATATCTTCCTAGATACAGATTTACGAGCCTGTAACATAGTATTAATCACAGAGTCAGAGAAACCTCTTTGACTAAGAATCAAGCGTTCAATCTCCATACCTTTAAATTTAAGGATTTGAGATCCTGATGGAAAAAAGGACCTTGCGACAGAAGGTCTGGTCTTAACGGAAGAGTCCACGGTTGGCAAGAGGCCATCCGGACAAGATCCGCATACCAAAACCTGTGAGGCCATGCTGGAGCCACCAGCAGAACAAACGAGCATTCCTTCAGAATCTTGGAGATTACTCTTGGAAGAAGAACTAGAGGCGGAAAGATATAGGCAGGATGATACTTCCAAGGAAGTGACAATGCATCCACTGCTTCCGCTTGAGGATCCCTGGATCTGCACAGATACCTGGGAAGTTTCTTGTTTAGATGAGAAGCCATCAGATCTATTTCTGGAAGTCCCCACATTTGAACAATCTGAAGAAATACCTCTGGGTGAAGAGACCATTCGCCCGGATGTAACGTTTGGTGACTGAGATAATCCGCTTCCCAATTGTCTATACCTGGGATATGAACCGCAGAAACTAGACAGGAGCTGGATTCCGCCCAAACCAGTATCCGAGATACTTCTTTCATAGCCAGAGGACTGTGAGTCCCTCCTTGATGATTGATGTATGCCACAGTTGTGACATTGTCTGTCTGAAAACAAATGAACGATTCTCTCTTTAGAAGAGGCCATGACTGAAGAGCTCTGAAAATTGCACAGAGTTCCAAAATATTGATTGGTAATCTCACCTCCTGAGAGTCCCAAACCCCTTGTGCTGTCAGAGACCCCCAAACAGCTCCCCAACCTGTCAGACTTGCATCTGTTGAAATTACAGTCCAGGTCGGAAGAACAAAAGAAGCCCCCTGAACTAAACGATGGTGATCTGTCCACCACGTCAGAGAGTGTCGTACAATCGGTTTTAAAGATATTAATTGAGATATCTTTGTGTAATCCCTGCACCACTGGTTCAGCATACAGAGCTGAAGAGGTCGCATGTGAAAACGAGCAAAGGGGATCGCGTCCGATGCAGCAGTCATAAGACCTAGAATTTCCATGCATAAGGCTAACGAAGGGAATGATTGTGATTGAAGGTTTCGACAAGCTGAGATCAATTTTAGACGTCTCTTGTCTGTCAGAGACAGAGTCATGGACGCTGAATCTATCTGGAAACCTAAAAGGTTACCCTTGTCTGAGGAATCAATGAACTTTTCGGTAAATTGATCCTCCAACCATGATCTTGAAGAAACAACACAAGTCGATTCGTATGAGATTCTGCTAAATGTGAAGACTGAGCAAGTACCAAGATATCGTCCAAATAAGGAAATACCACAATACCCTGTTCTCTGATTACAGACAGAAGGGCACCGAGAACCTTTGTAAAAATTCTTGGAGCTGTTGCTAGGCCAAACGGCAGAGCCACAAACTGGTAATGCTTGTCTAGGAAAGAGAATCTCAGAAACTGATAGTGATCTGGATGAATCGGAATATGCAGATATGCATCCTGTAAATCTATTGTGGACATATAAATGCCCTTGCTGAACAAAAGGCAGGATAGTCCTTATAGTTACCATTTTGAATGTTGGTATCCTTACATAACGATTCAATATTTTTAGATCCAGAACTGGTCTGAAGGAATTCTCCTTCTTTGGTACAATGAAGAGATTTGAATAAAACCCCAGCCCCTGTTCCAGAACTGGAACTGGCATAATTACTCCAGCCAACTCTAGATCTGAAACACATTTCAGAAATGCTTGAGCCTTCGCTGGATTTACTGGGACACGGGAAAGAAAAAATCTCTTTGCAGGAGGCCTTATCTTGAAGCCAATTCTGTACCCTTCTGAAACAATGTTTTGAATCCAAAGATTGTGAATTGAATTGATCCAAATTTCTTTGAAAAAATCGTAATCTGCCCCCTACCAGCTGGGCTGGAATGAGGGCCGCACCTTCATGTGGACTTGGGAGCTGGCTTTGGTTTTCTAAAAGGCTTGGATTTATTCCAGACTGGAGATGGTTTCCAAACTGATACCGCTCCTGTGGGTGAAGGATCAGGCTTTTGTTCCTTATTGTGACGAAAGAAACGAAAACGATTATTAGACCTAAATTTACCTTTAGATTTTTTATCCTGTGGTAAAAAAGTTCCTTTCCCTCCAGTAACAGTTGAGATAATAGAATCCAACTGAGAACCAAATAATTTATTACCCTGGAAAGAAAGGGAAAGCAAAGTTGACTTAGAAGACATATCAGCATTCCAAGTTTTAAGCCATAAAGCTCTTCTAGCTAAAATAGCTAGAGACATATACCTGACATCAACCCTAATGATATCAAAGATGGCATCACAAATAAAATTATTAGCATGTTGAAGAAGATTAACAATGCTATGAGAATTATGATCTGTTACTTGTTGCGCTAAAGCTTCTAACCAAAAAGTTGAAGCTGCAGCAACATCCGCTAAAGATATAGCAGGTCTAAGAAGATTACCTGAACATAAGTAAGCTTTTCTTAGAAAGGATTCAATCTTCCTCTCTAAAGGATCCTTAAAGGAAGTACTATCTGCCGTAGGAATAGTAGTACGTTTAGCAAGAGTAGAGACAGCCCCATCAACTTTAGGGATTTTGTCGCAAAATTCTAATCTGTCAGATGGCACAGGATATAATTGCTTAACACGTTTAGAAAGAGTAAATGAATTACCCAAATCATTCCATTCCCTGGAGATTACTTCAGAAATAGCATCAGGGACAGGAAAAACTTCTGGAATAACTACAGGAGATTTAAAAACCTTATTTAAACGTTTAGATTTAGTATCAAGAGGACCAGAATCCTCTATTTCTAATGCAATTAAGACTTCTTTAAGTAAAGAACGAATAAATTCAATTTTGAATAAATATGAAGATTTATCAGCATCAACCTCTGAGACAGAATCCTCTGAACCAGAGGAACCAACCATTATCAGAATCAGAATGATGATGTTCATTTAAAAATTCATCTGAAAAATGAGAAGCTTTAAAAGACCTTTTACGTTTACTAGAAGGAGGAATAACAGACATAGCCTTCTTAATGGATTTAGAAACAAAATCTCTAATGTTAACAGGAACACTCTGAGTATTAGATGTTGATGGAACAGCAACAGGTAATGTAACATTACTAAAGGAAATATTATCTGCATTAACAAGTTTGTCATGACATTCATTACAAACAACAGCTGGAGGAATAGATACCACAAGTTTACAGCAGATACACTTAACTTTGGTAGATCCAGCACCAGGCAGCGTTTTTCCAGAAGTATCTTCTGACTCAGTGTCAATCTGGGACATCTTGCAATATGTAATAGAAAAAACAACATATAAAGCAAAATTGATCAAATTCCTTAAATGACAGTTTCAGGAATGGGAAAAAATGCCAGTGAACAAGCTTCTAGCAACCAGAAGCAATAAATAAATGAGACTTAAATAATGTGGAGACAATAGTGACGCCCATATTTTTTAGCGCCAAAAGAGACGCCCACATTATTTGGCGCCTAAATGCTTTTGGCGCCAAAAAATGACGCCGCATCCGGAACGCCGACACTTTTGGCGCAAAAAAACGTCAAAAATGACACAACTTCCGGCGACCATATGACGCCGGAAACAGAAAAGATTTTTTGCGCCAAAAAAGTCCGCGCCAAGAATGACGCAATAAAATGAAGAATTTTCAGCCCCCGCGAGCCTAACAGCCCACAGGGAAAAAAGTCAAATTTTAAGGTAAGAAAAAATTGATTTATTCATATGCATTATCCCAAATATGAAACGGACTGTCTGAAATAAGGAACGTTGAACATCCTGAGTCAAGGCAAATAAATGTTTGAATACATATATTTAGAACTTATATATAAAAGTGCCCAACCATAGCTTAGAGTGTCACAGAAAATAAGACTTACTTACCCCAGGACACTCATCTACATGTAGTAGAAAGCCAAACCAGTACTGAAACGAGAATCAGTAGAGGTAATGGTATATATAAGAGTATATCGTCGATCTGAAAAGGGAGGTAAGAGATGAATCTCTACGACCGATAACAGAGAACCTATGAAATAGACCCCGTAGAAGGAGATCATTGAATTCAAATAGGCAATACTCTCCTCACATCCCTCTGACATTCACTGCACGCTGAGAGGAAAACCGGGCTCCAACCTGCTGCGGAGCGCATATCAACGTAGAATCTAGCACAAACTTACTTCACCACCTCCATAGGAGGCAAAGTTTGTAAAACTGATTTGTGGGTGTGGTGAGGGGTGTATTTATAGGCATTTTGAGGTTTGGGAAACTTTGCCCTTCCTGGTAGGAATGTATATCCCATACGTCACTAGCTCATGGACTCTTGCTAATTACATGAAAGAAATAAAAAAATGCCCTACCCTATTCTAAATTACAAAAGTTCAAAGCTCTTTTACCTTACCAGCCCTTAAAAGGACCTTTTGTGGGGCATGCCCCAAAGAATTCAGCTCTTTTGCCTGTAAAAAAAAACATACAATACCCCCCCAACATTAAAACCCACCACCCTGATCGGAACAGCCAATAGAATGTGAGCTCAATCTGATTGGCTGATTGGATCTTCCCGGATAGGATGAAGACTTTGGAGCCTCTTCTGGACCTCTTCAGCTGCAGGATTATGGATCGCCAGCCCCCGCTTGGGTTGGATGAAGATTTCAGAGCCAGGACCGATCGGTGATACCCGACGAGGTGAAGATAAGGTAGGAAGATCTTCAGGGGCTTAGTGTTAGGTTTATGTAAGGGGGGTTGTAATGTTGGGGGGGGGGGGGGTATTGTGTTTTTTTTTACAGGCAAAAGAGCTGAATTCTTTGGGCATGCCCCGCAAAGGGCCCTGTTCAGGGCTGGTAAGGTAAAAGAGCTTTGAACTTTTTTAATTTAGAATAGGGTAAGGCATTTTTTTATTTTGGGGGGCTTTGTTATTTTATTAGGGGGCTTAGAGTAGGTGTAATTAGTTTAAAATTGTTTTAATATTTTTCTGATGTTTGTAAATATTTTTTTATTTTTTGTACTTTAGTTAGTTTATTTCATTGGATTTATTTGTAGATATTGTATTTAATTAATTTATTGATAGTGTAGTGTTAGGTTTAATTGTAGGTAATTGTAGGTATTTTATTTAATTAATTTATTGATAGTGTAGTGTTAGGTTTAATTGTAACTTAGGTCTAGGATTTATTTTACAGGTAATTTTGTAATTATTTTAACTATTTTAGCTATTAAATAGTTCTTAACTATTTAATAGCTATTGTACCTGGTTAAAATAAATACAAAGTTACCTGTAAAATAAATATTAATCCTAAAATAGCTATAATATAATTATAATTTATATTGTAGCTATATTAGGGTTTATTTTACAGGTAAGTATTTAGCTTTAAATAGGAATAATTTATTTAATAAGAGTTAATTTATTTCGTTAGATTTAAATTATATTTAACTTAGGGGGGTGTTAGTGTTAGGGTTAGACTTAGCTTTAAGGGTTAATCCATTTATTACAGTAGCGGCGAGATTCGGTCGGCAGATTAGGGGTTAATAATTGAAGTTAGGTGTCGGCGGTGTTAGGGGCAGCAGATTAGGGGTACATAGCTATAATGTAGGTGGCGGTGGTGTACGGAGCGCAGATTAGGGGTTAATAATAATATGCAGGGGTCAGCGATAGCGGGGGCGGCAGATTAGGGGTTAATAAGTGTAAGGTTAGGGGTGTTTAGACTCGGGTTACATGTTAGAGTGTTAGGTGCAGACGTAGGAAGTGTTTCCCCATAGAAAACAATGGGGCTGCGTTAGGAGCTGAACGCGGCTTTTTTGCAGGTGTTAGGTTTTTTTTCAGCTCAAACAGCCCCATTGTTTTCTATGGGGATACCGTGCACGAGCACATTTTTGGAGCTGGCCGCTTCCGTAAGCACCGCTGGTATCTAGAGTTGCAGTGGCGTTAAATTATGCTCTACGCTCCCTTTTTGGAGGCTAACGCACTGAAAACCCAGCCATTCTGTGAACTCTAAATACCAGCGGGTATTTAAAAGGTGCGTGGGAAAAAAAAGCACGCGTAGCTAACGCACCCCTTTGGCCGCAGAACTCTAAATCTAGGCGTTAGGATTTATATTTATTTTACAGGTAACTTTGTATTTATTTTAGCTAGTTAGAATAGTTATTAAATAGTTATTAACTATTTAATAACTACCTAGCTAAAAGAAATACAAAATTAGCTGTAAAATAAATCCTAACCTAAGTTACAATTAAACCTAACACTACACTATCATTACATTAATTAAATAAATTAACTACAAATAACTACAATTAAATACAATTACATAAACTAACTAAAGTACAAAAAATAAAAAAAGCTAAGTTACAAAAAAAAAAAGTTACAAACATTTAAAAAATATTACAGCAATTTTAAGCTACTTACACCTAATCTAAGCCCCCTAATAAAATAACAAAGCCCCCCAAAATAAAAAAATGCCCTACCCCTATTCTACATTAAAAAAAGTTCAGAGCTCTTTTACCTTACCAGCCCTTAAAAGGGCCTTTTGCGGGGCATGCCCCAAAGAATTCAGCTCTTTTGCCTGTAAAAGAAAAATACAACCCCCCCCCCAACATTAAAAACCCACCACCCACATACCCCTAATCTAACCCAAACCCCCCCTTAAAAAAAACTAACACTACCCCCCTGAAGATCATCCTACCTTGAGTCGTCTTCACTCAGCCGAGCAGCGATGGAACCGAAGAGGAGATCCGGAGTGGCAGAAGTTATCCTCCAAGGGGCGTTGAAGAAATCTTCCATCCGATGAAGTGATCCTCCAAGCGGCGCTGAAGAAGTCTTCGATCCGGGCGATGTCATCTTCCAAGCGGGGTCTTCAATCTTCTTCTTCAGGATTCATCTTGCAGACCTCCGACGCGGAACATCCTGCTGGCCCAACGGACTACCGACGAATGAAGGCTCCTTTAAGGGACGTCATCCAAGATGGCGTCCCTTCAATTCCGATTGGCTGATAGGATTCTATCAGCCAATCGGAATTAAGGTAGGAAAAATTTGATTGGCTGATTCGATCAGCCAATTGGATTGAACTTCAATCTGATTGGCTGATTGGATCAGCCAATCAGATTTTTCCTACCTTAATTCCGACTGGCTGATAGAATCCTATCAGCCAATCGGAATTGAAGGGACGCCATCTTGGATGACGTCCCTTAAAGGAGCCTTCATTCGTCGGTAGTCCGTCGGGCCAGCAGGATGTTCCGCGTCGGAGGTCTGCAAGATGGATCCTGAAGAAGAAGATTGAAGACCCCGCTTGGAAGATGACATCGCCTGGATCGAAGACTTCTTCAGCGCCGCTTGGAGGATCACTTCATCGGATGGAAGACTTCTTCAGCGCCGCTTGGAGGATCACTTCATCGGATGGAAGATTTCTTCAGCGCCCCTTGGAGGATAACTTCTGCCGCTCCGGATCTCCTCTTCGGTTCCATCGCTGCTCGGCTGAGTGAAGACGACTCAAGGTAGGATGATCTTCAGGGGGGTAGTGTTAGGTTTTTTTAAGGGGGGTTTGGGTTAGATTAGGGGTATGTGGGTGGTGGGTTTTAATGTTGGGGGGGTTGTATTTTTCTTTTACAGGCAAAAGAGCTGAATTCTTTGGGGCATGCCCCACGAAAGGCCCTTTAAAGGGCTGGTAAGGTAAAAGAGCTTTGAACCTTTTTAATTTAGAATAGGGTAGGGCATTTTTTTATTTTGGGGGGCTTTGTTATTTTATTAGGGGGCTTAGATTAGGTGTAAGTAGCTTAAAATTGTTGTAATAATTTTTAAATGTTTGTAACTTATTTTTTTTATTTTTTGTACTTTAGTTAGTTTATGTAATTGTATTTAATTGTAGTGATTTGTAGTTAATTTATTTAATTAATTTAATGATAGTGTAGTGTTAGGTTTAATTGTAACTTAGGTTAGGATTTATTTTACAGGTAATTTTATATTTCTTTTAGCTAGGTAGTTATTAAATAGTTAATAACTATTTAATAACTATTCTAACTAGCTAAAATAAATACAAAGTTACCTATAAAATAAATATAAATCCTAAAATAGCTACAATGTAATTATTAATTATATTGTAGCTATCTTAGGGTTTATTTTACAGGTAAGTATTTAGTTTTAAATAGGAATAATTTATTAAAGTATAGTGTAGTGTTAGGTGTAATTGTAACTTAGGTTAGTTTTTATTTTACAGGTTAATTTCTCTTTATTTTAACTAGGTAGCTATTAAATAGTTAATAACTATTTAATAGCTATTGTACCTAGTTAAAATAAAATGAAAGTTACCTGTAAAATAAAAATAAATCCTAAGATAGCTACAATATAATTATTATTTATATTGTAGCTTTCTTAGGGTTTATTTTATAGGTAAGTATTTAGTTTTAAATAGGATTAATTTAGTTCATAATAGAAATATTATTTAGATTTATTTAATTAATATTTAAGTTAGGGGGTGTTAGGGTTAGTGTTAGACTTAGGTTTAGGGGTTAATCATTTTATTACAGTGGCGACGGTGTAGGGGGGCAGGATAGGGGTTAATAAATTTAATATAGGTTGCGGCGGGGTCCGGGAGCGGCGGTTTAGGGGTTAATACATATATTATAGTTGCGGCGGGGTCAGGGAGCGGCGGTTTACGGGTTAAACTATTTATTTAGTTGCGGCGAGGTGCGGGATCAGCAGGATAGGGGTTAATAACTTTATTATAGAGGGTGATGGTATAGGGGGGGGCAGGATAGGGGTTACTAGGTATAATGTAGGTTGCGGCGGTGTCCGGGAGCGGCGGTTTAGGGATTAATACATTTATAAGAGTTGCGGCGGGGTCTAGGAGTGGCTGTTTAGGGGATAGTAACTTTATTGAGTTGCGGGGGGCTCCGGGGGTGCCGATATAGGGGGTAGAACAGTGTAGTTTAGTGTGGGTGCTTAGTGACAGGCTAGCAAGAAAGCTGTAAAAAAGCCGAAGAGCAGCAAGATCGGATGAGTGATAACTATCACAGTCCGCTGCTCATCGCCCCGTACTTGGTGCGCAGCTTTTTGACAGCTTTTTTGATAACTTAGGCGAATTTTTGCAGGTCCGCAGCGGCGATGTGAGGCGAGCTTAGGCGGGCGTATTGGGCCGGCGAAGGCAGGAAAAGTAGACGCGTTGATAACTACCCCCCTCAGACTAAAACTAAATCAAAATTTGCTGACAAAAACACTTTATGCAAGGTGTTATAATCATTCCCTATCCAATTACTGCTCTTTTGTAAAATTTAAATTTTAAGATAAATAAACACATGTTATATACCACAACAGTTAAATATGTTAAATCTGTATTGCGTGCATGTTCAAACCTTAATACCATAAATAAAAACAGGTTAATAAACCTTTACTCCAGGAGTATATAATGAGTTTGGAAGTTCTAGAACAGTGCTAATATTATTGCCGAAAATTTTTCGAATCTGTGAACAATCAATTCATTCTTCCTATAGAAATAAGCATAACCCACGAATATGGGCTTAAGTTATGCTGCCAGCTGCAGATACTTTTTGTTGATACTTGTTTTAATAATTAACAGAGAACTGTTAAAGTTTTTATATTGGGTAATATGTTCAATACAGCCAATACAGTTTATAGTTTTGTTTTTTTATAATTTTAAAGTTGCACTTCTGTTGGTTTATGAAACTTGGTTTTATTTAATTTTAAGTTTAATAAAGATGATACATATAACAACGGCTAAATCTGTGTCTGTATTGCATGTTTAAACCTTAATACCGTAAATATTAACAGGTGTTATGTTTACTCCTGGAGTATATAATCAGTTTGCAAATTATAGAGAAATGCTTAAATAATGCATTACACTGTAACTAAACCCCTTAGATTTTAGTCGACTAAAATCTACTGGAGATTCAGTCGACTAAAACAATTCAGATGACTAAAATACGACTAAAATTAAATGGCATTTTAGTCAAAAGAAATTGAAATTTGCAGTCAAAATTAACACTGGTCAGAAAGCCTCTGCCATTTCTTTGGCATCTTGGTTAAAGATTTTGATTCAAGGCTTACTTGGTGGCGGGGCAGTCTCAACCTCAGAGAATTATGGCCAATTCTACTAGGTCAGTTGCCACTTCTTGGGCTTTTAAGAAAGACGCTTCAGTTGATCAGTTTTGCAAAGCAGCAACTTGTTGTTCTTTGCATAATTTACTAAATTTTACCATTTCGATGTATTTGCTTCTTCTGAAGCAGTCTTTGGTAGAAAAGTTCTTCAGGAAGCTGTCTCAGTTTGATTCTTCTGCTTATATTTTAAGTTTTTTTCTTGAAATTTATAAGAAAAACTTATTTTTTTTTTGTCTCTAATGACTCTTCTGTGGACTTCCACATCTTGGGAATTGCTATCCCATACGTTACTAGCTCATGGACACTTGCCATTTACATGAAAGAACACATAATTTATTTAAAACTTAGCTGATAAATTCATTTCTTTCATAATGGCAAGAGTCCATGAGGCCCACCTGTTTTTGGTGGTTATATTTTTTTGTATAAAAGCACAATATTTTTCCAGTTCCTCTTTTTTGTTTGCTTTTTCACTCCATATTGCACCTCACTACTTGGCTTTACGTTAAACTAAGGTGTGGGTGTTGTGAGGGGTGTATTTATAGTCATTTTTAGGTTTGGGAAACTTTTCCCCCTCCTGGTAGGAAAGTATATCCCATACGTCACTAGCTCATGGACTCTTGCCATTATTAAAGAAATTAATTTATCAGGTAAGTTCTTACATAAATTATGTTTTTCTTTCATATAGGTTGCGAGAGTCCACGAGCTAGTTACTGTTGGGATATAATACCCAAGATGTGGAAGTCCAAGAGTAACTATAGAGGGAGGGTTAAAATAAAAAACATAATTTATGTAAGAACTTACCTGATAAATTCATTTCTTTCATATTAGCAAGAGTCCATGAGCTAGTGACGTATGGGATATACATTCCTACCAGGAGGGGCAAAGTTTCCCAAACCTTAAAATGCCTATAAATACACCCCTCACCACACCCACAATTCAGTTTAACGAATAGCCAAGAAGTGGGGTGATAAGAAAAAAGTGCGAAAAGCATATAAAATAAGGAATTGGAATAATTGTGCTTTATACAAAAAAATCATAACCACCACAAAAAGGGTGGGCCTCATGGACTCTTGCTAATATGAAAAGAAATGAATTTATCAGGTAAGTTCTTACATAAATTATGTTTTCTTTCATGTAATTTGCAAGAGTCCATGAGCTAGTGACGTATGGGATAATGACTACCCAAGATGTGGATCTTTCCACGCAAGAGTCACTAGAGAGGGAGGGATAAAATAAAGACAGCCAATTCCTGCTGAAAATAATCCACAACCCAAAATAAAGTTTAATGAAAATATAAGCAGAAGATTCAAACTGAAACCGCTGCCTGAAGTACTTTTCTACCAAAAACTGCTTCAGAAGAAGAAAACACATCAAAATGGTAGAATTTAGTTAAAAGTATGCAAAGAGGACCAAGTTGCTGCTTTGCAAATCTGATCAACCGAAGCTTCATTCCTAAACGCCCAGGAAGTAGAAACTGATCTAGTAGAATGAGCTGTAATCCTTTGAGGCGGAGTTTTACCCGACTCAACATAGGCATAATGAATTAAAGATTTCAACCAAGATGCCAAAGAAATGGCAGAAGCTTTCTGGCCTTTTCTAGAACCGGAAAAGATAACAAATAGACTAGAAGTCTTTCGGAAAGATTTAGTAGCTTCAACATAATATTTCAAAGCTCTAACAACATCCAAAGAAGTGCAACGATTTCTCCTTAGAATTCTTAGGATTAGGACATAATGAAGGAACCACAATTTCTCTACTAATGTTGTTGGAATTCACAACCTTAGGTAAAAATTGAAAAGAAGTTCGCAACACCGCCTTATCCTGATGAAAATCAGAAAAGGAGACTCACAAGAAAGAGCAGATAATTCAGAGACTCTTCTGGCAGAAGAGATCGCCAAAAGGAACAAAACTTTCCAAGAAAGTAATTTAATGTCCAATGAATGCATGGGTTCAAAAGGAGGAGCTTGAAGAGCCCCCAGAACCAAATTCAAACTCCAAGGAGGAGAAATTGACTTAATGACAGGTTTTATACGAACCAAAGCTTGTACAAAACAATGAATATCAGGAAGATTAGCAATCTTTTCTGTGAAAAGAACAGAAAGAGCAGAGATTTGTCCTTTCAAGGAACTTGCGGACAAACCCTTATCCTAAACATCCTGAAGAAACTGTAAAATTCTCGGTATTCTAAAAGAATGCCAAGAAAAATGATGAGAAAGACACCAAGAAATATAAGTCTTCCAGACTCTATAATATATCTCTCTAGATACAGATTTACGAGCCTGTAACATAGTATTAATCACAGAGTCAGAGAAACCTCTTTGACCAAGAATCAAGCGTTCAATCTCCATACCTTTAAATTTAAGGATTTGAGATCCTGATGGAAAAAAGGACCTTGCGACAGAAGGTCTGGTCTTAACGGAAAGAGTCCACGGTTGGCAAGAGGCCATCCGGACAAGATCCGCATACCAAAACCTGTGAGGCCATGCCGGAGCTACCAGCAGAACAAACGAGCATTCCTTCAGAATCTTGGAGATTACTCTTGGAAGAAGAACTAGAGGTGGAAAGATATAGGCAGGATGATACTTCCAAGGAAGTGATAATGCATCCACTGCCTCCGCCTGAGGATCCCGGGATCTGGACAGATACCTGGGAAGTTTCTTGTTTTAGATGAGACGCCATCAGATCTATTTCTGGAAGTTCCCACATTTGAACAATCTGAAGAAATACCTCTGGGTGAAGAGACCATTCGCCCGGATGCAACCGTTTGGCGACTGAGATAATCCGCTTCCCAATTGTCTATACCTGGGATATGAACCGCAGAGATCAGACAGGAGCTGGATTCCACCCAAACCAGAATTCGAGATACTTCTTTCATAGCCAGAGGACTGTGAGTCCCTCCTTGATGATTGATGTATGCCACAGTTGTGA
This sequence comes from Bombina bombina, assembly GCF_027579735.1. Lineage (NCBI taxonomy): Eukaryota > Metazoa > Chordata > Amphibia > Anura > Bombinatoridae > Bombina > Bombina bombina. The sequence continues at coordinate 458,768,125 of NC_069505.1, read as the reverse complement.
CATTGTCTGTCTGAAAACAAATGAACGATTCTCTCTTCAGAAGAGGCCAAGACTGAAGAGCTCTGAAAATTGCACGGAGTTCCAAAATATTGATCGGTAATCTCACCTCCTGAGATTCCCAAACTCCTTGTGCCGTCAGAGATCCCCACACAGCTCCCCAACCTGTAAGACTTGCATCTGTTGAAATTACAGTCCAGGTCGGAAGAACAAAAGAAGCCCCCTGAATTAAACGATGGTGATCTGTCCACCACGTCAGAGAGTGTCGTACAATCGGTTTTAAGGATATTAATTGAGATATCTTTGTGTAATCCCTGCACCATTGATTCAGCATACAGAGCTGAAGAGGTCGCATGTGAAAACGAGCAAAGGGGATCGCGTCCGATGCAGCAGTCATAAGACCTAGAATTTCCATGCATAAGGCTACCGAAGGGAATGATGGAGACTGAAGGTTTCGACAAGCTGAAATCAATTTTAGACGTCTCTTGTCTGTCAAGACAGAGTCATGGACACTGAATCTATCTGGAAACCCAGAAAGGTTACCCTTGTCTGAGGAATCAATGAACTTTTTAGTAAATTGATCCTCCAACCATGATCTTGAAGAAACAACACAAGTCGATTCGTATAAGATTCTGCAAAATGTAAAGACTGAGCAAGTACCAAGATATCGTTCCAAATAAGGAAATACCACAAATACCCTGTTCTCTGATTACAGACAGAAGGGCACCGAGAACTTTTGTAAAAATTCTTGGGGCTGTAGCTAGGCCAAACGGCAGAGCACAAACTGGTAATGCTTGTCCAGGAAAGAGAATCTCTGGAACTGATAGTGATCTGGATGAATCGGAATATGCAGATATGCCATCCTGTAAATCTATCGTGGACATATAATGCCCTTGCTGAACAAAAGGCAAGATAGTCCTTATAGTTACCATTTTGAATGTTGGTATCCTTACATAACGATTCAATATTTTTAGATCAGAACTGGTCTGAAGGAATTCTCCTTCTTTGGTACAATGAAGAGATTCGAATAAAAACCCCAGCCCTGTTCCAGAACTGGAACTGGCATAATTACTCCCAGCCAACTCTAGATCTGAAACACATTTCAGAAATGCTTGAGCTTTCGCTGGGTTTACTGGGACACGGGGAAAGAAAAAATCTCTTTGCAGGAGGTCTTATCTTGAAACCAATTCTGTACCCTTCTGAAACGATGTTCTGAATCCAAGATTGTGAACAGAATTGATCCAAATTTCTTTGAAAAATCGTAAACCTGCCCCCCTACCAGCTGGGCTGGAATGAGGGCCGCACCTTCATGTGGACTTAGAAGCTGGCTTTGCTTTTCTAGAAGGCTTGGATTTATTCCAGACTGGAGATGGTTTCCAAACTGAAACTGCTCCTGAGGAAGAAGGATCAGGCTTTTGTTCTTTGTTGAAACGAAAGGAACGAAAACGATTATTAGCCCTGTTTTTACCCTTAGATCTTTTATCCTGTGGTAAAAAAGTTCCTTTCCCACCAGTAACAGTTGAGATAATAGAATCCAACTGAGAACCAAATAATTTGTTACCCTGGAAAGAAATGGAAAGTAGAGTCGATTTAGAAGACATATCAGCATTTCAAGTTTTAAGCCATAAAGCTCTTCTAGCTAAATAGCTAGAGACATAAACTGACATCAACTCTGATAATATCAAAAATGGCATCACAGATAAAATTATTAGCATGTTGCAGGAAGAATAATAATATTATGAGAATCATGATCTGTTACTTGTTGCGCTAAAGTTTTCCAACCAAAAAGTTGAAGCTGCAGCAACATCAGCCAATGATATAGCAGGTCTAAGAAGATTACCTGAACACAGATAAGCTTTTCTTAGAAAGGATTCAATTTTCCTATCTAAAGGATCCTTAAACGAAGTACCATCTGACGTAGGAATAGTTGTACGTTTAGCAAGGGTAGATATAGCCCCATCAACTTTAGGGATTTTGTCCCAAATTCTAATCTATCAGACGGCACAGGTTATAATTGCTTAAAACGTTTAGAAGGAGTAAATGAATTACCCAAATTATTCCATTCTCTGGAAATTACTTCAGAAATAGCACCAGGAACAGGAAAAACTTCTGGAATAACCACAGGAGATTTAAAGACCTTATCTAAACGTTTAGATTTTAGTATCAAGAGGACCAGAATCCTCAATTTCTAAAGCAATTAGTACTTCTTTAAGTAAAGAACGAATAAATTCCATTTTAAATTAAATATGAAGATTTATCAGCATCAACCTCTGAGACAGAATCCTCTGAACTAGAAGAGTCATTAGAATCAGAATGATGATGTTCATTTAAAAATTCATCCGTATACAGAGAAGTTTTAAAAGATTTTTTATGTTTACTAGAAGGAGGAATAACAGACATAGCCTTCTTGATGGATTCAGAACAAAATCTCTTATGTTATCAGGAACACTCTGAACATTAGATGTTGATGGAACTGCAACAAGTAATGGTACATTACTAAGGAAAATATTATCTGCATTACGAGTTTGTCATGACAATTAGTACAAACAACTGCTGGAGGAACAACTACCAAAAGTTTACAGCAGATACACTTTGCTTTGGTAGTTCCAGCACCAGACAGCGATTTTCCTGAAGTATCTTCTGACTCAGATGCAACGTGAGACATCTTGCAATATGTAGAGGGAAAAAAAAACAAACATATAAAGCAAAATTGATCAAATTCCTTAAATGACAGTTTCAGGAATGGGAAAAAATGCCAAGGAACAAGCTTCTAGCAACCAGAAGCAATGAAAAATGAGACCTAAATAATGTGGAGACAAAAGCGACGCCCATAATTTTTAGCGCCAAAATAAGACGCCCACATTATTTGGCGGCTAAATGCTTTTGGCACCAAAGAATGACGCCACATCCGGAACGCCGACATTTTTGGCGCAAAAGAACGTCAAAAAATGACGTAAACTTCCAGCGACAAGTATGACGCCAGAAACAGAAAAGATTTTTTGCGCCAAAAAAGACGCGCCAAAAATGACGTAATAAAATGAAGCCAAATTTCAGCCCCCGCGAGCCTAACAGCCCACAGGGAAAAAGTCAAAAAAATTTTTAAGGTAAGAAAAAAATGATTGATTCAAAAGCATTATCCCAAATATGAAACTGACTGTCTGAAATTAAGGAATGTTGAACATCCTGAGTCAAGGCAAATAATTGTTTTGAACACATACTATTTAGAACTTTATAAAAAGTGCACAACCATAGCTTAGCGTGTCACAGAAAATAAGATTTACTTACCCCAGGACAATCATCTACATGTTTGTTAGAAAAGCCCCAACCAGTACTGAAACGAAAATCAGCAGAGGGTAATGGTATATATGAGTATATCGTCGATCTGAAAAGGGAGATAAGAGATGAATCTCTACGAGCCGATAACAGAAGAACCTATGAAATAGACCCGTAGAAGGAGATTGCATTCAATAGGCCATACTCTCCTCACATCCCCTCTGACCATTCACTGCACGCTGAGAGGAAAAACCGGGCTCCAACCTGCTGCGGAGCGCATATCAACGTAGAATCTAGCACAAAACTTACTTCACCACCTCCATAGGAGGCAAAGTTTGTAAACTGAATTGTGGGTGTGGGTGAGGGGTGTATTTATAGGCATTTTAGGTTTGGGAAACTTTGCCCCTCCTGGTAGGAATTGTATATCCCCTACGTCACTAGCTCATGGACCTCTTGCTAATTACATGAAAGAAAACAGCCATTTCCGCTGAGAAATTAAATCCTAAAAAATAATTAAGTTTTCTTAAAAATTCAAAAAACTTAAATAAATAGGCACTAGAATCAAAACTGAGACAGCTGTGAAGAACCTTTTTACCAAAATCTGCTGACTCCAGGACACCTGTGGAGGTGATGCTGTTGTGGCTAGACCAGTAGCTACTTAACCCCAGCCTCCACCACCAGTCAATAGGGTTCAGGTTAGCTGATCAATTAAGAGGAATCTGCTTCTTATGAAAAGAAAAACTCCCAATCTCCTGAAAGAAAAAACTAATCGGAAATCCAGAATTTACTTCATACTGAAATATATAAAATTAATGCAATGTATTATACCTATATAGGCATGAGAGATTTCCTCTAAAGGATCTCCTTGTTACGCCTCAGATATGTAATAGTCCTGTAAATCTGTGTATAGGAATTTATTACACAGAGTAACATGTATATACCGACATATTATGTAGTAGTTCCCTCTGACACACACCCCATATCCCCAATACATCTATACACAGATATATAATATTATGTAGTAGTTCCCTCTGTGACACACACACCATATCCCCACGTACATTATACGCAGATATATATATTATGTAGTAGTTCCCTCTGTGACACGCACACCATATCCCCAGTACATTATACACAGATATATAATTATATGTAGTAGTTACCTCTGACACACACACCATATCCCCAGTACATTATACACAGATATATATATTATGTAGTAGTTCCCTCTGACACAACACACCATATCACAAGTACATTATACACAGATTATAATATTCTGTAGTAGTTCCCTCTGACACTCACACCATATCCCCAGTACATTATCAGATATATAATATTCAAGTAGTTGTTCCCTCTGGACTCACACACCCCATATCCCCAGTACATTTATACAGATAAATATATTATGTAGTAGTTCCCTCTGACACAACACCACCATAATCCCAGTACATTATACACAGATATATAATACTCTACTGTAGTAGTTCCCCTCTGACACACACACACACCATATCCCCAGTACATTATATACAGTTATATAATAATTATGTAGTAGTTCCCTCTGTGACACACACACCATATCCCCAGTACATTATACACAAGATATATAATATTATGTAGTAGTTCCTCTGACACACACACACCACCATATCCCCAGTAAATTATACACAGATATATAATATTATGTAGTAGTTCCCTCTGTGACACACACCCATATCCCCAGTACAGTATTCACAAAATATATAATATTATGTTGTAGTTCCCTCCTAACACACACAACATATCCCCAGTACATTTTAAACAGATATATAATATTATGGTAGTAGTTCCCTCTGTGACACACACACCATATCCCCAGTACATTATACACAGATATATAATATTATGTAGTAGATCCCTCTCTGACACACACACCATATCCCCAGTACTTTATACACACATATATAATATTATGTAGTAGTTCCCTCTGACCACACACACCATATCCCCAGTACATTATATACAGACATATTAATATTATGTAGTAGTTCCCTCTGTGACACACACACACCAAATCCCCCAGTACATGATACACAGTTATGTAAATAACAGGTGAAATCGAAAAATAATTAGAATATTGTGCAAAAGTTCATTTATTTCACTAATGAAAACTAAAAGGTGAAACTAATATATGAGATAGACTCATTTAATTGCAAAGCAATATAGTTCAAGCCATGATTTTTCAATTGTGATGATTATAGCTTACAGCTCATGAAAACCCTAAATCCACAATCTCAGAAAATAGAATATTGTGAAAAGGTGCAATATTCTAGGCTCAAAGTGTCCCACTCTATCAGCTAATTAAGCCATAACATCTGCAAAGGGTTCCTGAGCCTTTAAATGGTCTATCAGTCTGGTTCAGTAGGAATCACAATCATGGGAAAGACGGACTGACCTGACAGTTGTGCAGAAAACCTCATTGACATCCTCCATAAGGAGGGAAAGCCTCAAAAGGTAATTGCAAAAGAAGTTGGATGTCCCAAAAGTGCTGTATCAAAGCACATTAATAGGAAAGTTATGTGGAAGGGAAGAGTGTGAAGAAAAATATGCACAAGCAGCAGGGATGACCACAGCCCTGGAGAGGATTGTCAGGAAAAGCCATTCGAAAGTGTTGGGGACTTTCAACAAGGAGTGGACTGAGGCTGGACTCAGTGCATCAAGAGCCACCCACACACAGATGGCATCCCTGGACATGGGAAAAACTTTATTATTAGGGGGTAAACAACCTCCTAATGGAAGTATACACATATAGCACTCAGGAAGTTTAATAAGGAAAATAGGTATGATCTTCAATAAGATCTCTGGACTGTAATCACCGCCATTTACACGTCTTGCCAGTCTTATACAAAAATGGAAAGGTAGAAATAGTTGTTTAACCCCCTTAACGACAGCGTCGTACAGGGTACGTCTTGCACAAACTGGTCCTTTAAAGACCCAGCGACGTACCCTGTACGACGTTGGGGTTGAAAGCGGCTGGAAGCGATCCTGATCGCTTCCAGCCGCTTTCCGGTTATTGTAGTGATGCCTCGATATCGAGGCATCACTGCAATAACATTTTTCCCCATCCGATGCAGAGAGAGCCACTCTGTGGCCCTCTCTGCACCGGACATCGATGCCGCGATCGTTGGTGGGTGGGAGCAGACGTGGGAGGCGGGGTGGGCGGCGATCGATGATGACCGGTGGGCGGGATCGTGGGCGGGATTGCTGGGGGGCGCGCACGGACGCGCGCGCGTGCACAGGGGAGGCGGGCGGGCGCGTGCACGGGGAGGGAGCGGGTGGGAACCGTTACACTATGGAACAGTGGTTTATATTTAGAGGGAGAGAGGGGGGATAAATATGTTAATCGAAGGGATCTGGGAGGGGGTGGGGGTTTAGTCTTGGGGGGGGGGAAGCTACACTACAGAAAAGTGGGGAAAAAATTAAAAAATATACTTTAAAAAAAAATATTTTTTTTGTAAACTGGGTACTGGCAGACAGCTGCCAGTACCCAAGATGGCTCCCAATAATGTAGAGGGGGAGGGTATAGAGAGCTGTTTGGGGGGGGATCAGGGAGGTTTGGGGCTAAGAGGGATCCTACACAGCAGCATATGTAAATATGCTCCCAAAAAAAAAAGAAAAAAAAAAAGATCTACCTTTTAATTTTAGTACTGGCAGACTTTCTGCCAGGTACTTATGATGGCGGGGACAATTGTGGGGTGGGGGAGGGAAGAGAGCTGTTTGGGAGGGGATCAGTGGGTCTGATGTGTCAGGTGGGAGCTGATCTCTACACTAAAGCTAAAATTAACCCTGCAAGCTCCCTACAAGATCCCTAATTAACCCCTTCACTGCTAGCCATAATACACGTGTGATGTGCAGCGGCATTTAGCAGCCTTCTAATTACCAAAAAGCATTGCCAAAGCCATATATGTCTGCTATTTCTGAACAAAGGGGATACCAGAGAAGCATTTACAACCATTTGTGCTATAATTGCACAAGCTGTTTGTAAATAATTTCAGTGAGAAACCTAAAATTGCGAAAAAAATTACGTTTTTTTTTAATTTGATCGCATTTGGCGGTGAAATGGTGGCATTAAATTTACCAAAATGGGCCTAGATCAATACTTTGGGTTGTCTACTACACTACACTAAAGCTAAAATTAACTCTACAAGCTCCCTACATGCTCCCTAATTAACCCCTTCACTGCTGGGCATAAAACACGTGTGGCGCGCAGTGGCATTTAGCAGCCTTCTAATTACCAAAAAGCAACGCCAAAGCCATATAAGTCTGCTATTTCTGAACAAAGGGGATCCCAGAGAAGCACTTACAACCATTTATGCCATAATTGCACAAGTTGTTTGTAAATAATTTCTGTGAGAAACCTAAAGTTTGTGAAAAAGTGAACATTTTTTTTTATTTGATCGCATTTGGCGGTGAAATGGTGGCATGAAATATACCAAAATGGGCCTAGATCAATACTTTGGGATGTCTTCTAAAAAAAAATATATACATGTCAAGGGATATTTAGGTATTCCTGACAGATATCAGGGTTCCAATGTAACTAGCGCTCATTTTGAAAAAAAGTGGTTTTGAAATAGCAAAGTGCTACTTGTATTTATGGCCCTATAACTTGCAAAAAAAGCAAAGAATATGTAAACATTGGGTATTTCTAAACTCAGGACAAATTTTAGAAACTATTTAGCATGGTTGTTTTTTGGTGGTTGTAGATGTGTAACAGATTTTGGGGGTCAAAGTTAGAAAAAGTGTGTTTTTTTTCCATTTTTTCCTCATATTTTATAATATTTTTAATAGTAAATTATAAGATATGATGAAAATAATGGTATCTTTAGAAAGTCCATTTAGTGGCGAGAAAAACGGTATATAATATGTGTGGGTACAGTAAACGAGTAAGAGGAAAATTACAGCTAAACACAAACACCGCAGAAATGTAAAAATAGCCCTGGTCCTTAAGGGAAAGAAATTTAAAAATGGCCGTGTCCTTAAGGGGTTAAAATATAACTTTTAATAGAGTTAACTTTAAAATAGGGAAGAAAAACTTTAAGTTAAAAACACACACACAAAATCAATGTGTTACGATAACACATTCACAAATATGATTAGATATGTTGCAACGTGGTTGCCTAGAGGGACAGGTAGGTATCAGATAAATAACTATCTCATCTTGAAAGTCCTAAGTATGACTGACCAGATATATTTATTGAGTTCCTTGATAATACTTGGTCTTACTATTTAGTATGATTTAGACCGCAGTGTATAATATCACTGATCTCAGCAAGAGTAACAGTGATGATCTATATAGTAAATAAGTCTAGAGTCACATCTGTGTGATTTTATGACCAAAATAAATACTACTGTGAATTACAGTGTTAAGAGTGATAATCTGAAAATATCACCAAGTCTACAAAAAGATTCTTGTATGTCAGGTGTAAGGCTGTTTCAGAATGTAATTTGTTTTTATATGACTGATTTCAAAATAAACTTGTGAAGTATGCTCAGCTGAGTTCAAGTGAGCGTAGGTATTAGGGAATGACAATCTGATAAATAACAGCCTGGATAGTGTACTACTTTTTATAGTTGTGAATACAGTTGTTCTTGAATTATAACAGTCTTCACTGATCTTAATAAGGATTAAATGTTATTTCTAGATACTATACAAAAATCTGCAGAGACATATGTGAGTTTAATTATATCGATGGAAAGCGCAATGCTGTAACATAGAAGCAGAGAGATCTAGCACACACTGCTAAGTATTAAAGAGTTAAAAATTGTCTAGTTCCTTGCAATAATAATAACAGATATTTATTCTTGCTGTACGCAATGCTAGTTTTAGCTCTTTGCCGTAATAATTACAGTTAAATGTTATTGCTGTGCACAGGTCTAATCAGGCATCTTTTGGATTTTAATATATGTATATAAGTGAAAATCACAATACTATAAAATAGTGACTAAGAGGTCTGGCAACAGTTACTAAGTATGAGAACATATAACTCTTTGGTCTAATGTTGTAAAATAGTGACGAAGAGGTCTGGCAACAGTTGTCAAGTGTGAGAGCATACAACTCTTTACATTGGTATGGACAATTTTATAGTTATATGTGATAAAGTTAACACTTGTTTATTTTTGCTGTGCAAGGTCTGGCAACAGTTGTCAAGTGTGAGAGCATATAACTCCTTACACTAGTATGGACAATTTTGTAGTTCTTTGTGATGAAGTTAACACTTGTTTGTTTTTGCTGTGCTAATATCTGCAGAATCATCTATTAGTTTTTGATCAGTGAGAATCGTGGCACTGTGCAATAGTAACTAAGAGGTTTGATACAAACCACTATATCGTAATAATTATTGTATGTTGTAGTAGATTTCCAGATTAGTATCAATTTGACACTGTTTTAGGTAGTATTAGATGTGAAGCTGATTTTAGATATTGTGCTTATAATATTTGATGGTTTAATTAGTTGTTTATAAATTCACAACATCTTGAAATAATTTATACGATAATACACAGTAGCTTATCTAAGTATGATGGACTGAAACATATATACACCTATTGAGAATATCGCTCATAAAGTTACTTTGTATCTCAGAAATATCGATCATACAATTTCTTTCTGTCTCAGCCCTGTAGTTAAGGATATGTATCCTACAAACATATATGATTGTAAGTTTGACTTAAATAGGTATATTAATGCAAATATCAAAAATAGTAAGTGATTTTTGAACTCATCCGGTTCACAACAAACACACTTCCGTGTGAGGTTAGCACCGGATTGCCCCTTGAGCTATCAAGCTATCATAGTTTTAGTTAGTTGATCGCCCCTCTGTATTAAAGGCTAAATTACCAACAGAACTATTGTTGCAACATATGTAGAGATTATTGTTGCGGTAGAACGCAACACATGATTTAGGTGGCAGTTAAAAGCTTAGGAGTTTACATTTGCTCCTCAACAGGTCCCTAACATGTTTCGCCGTCTAGAACGGCTTTTTCAAAGGGTATCAATGGGTGTAGCGTTACAAGCCTCTATTTATGACGCTTTGAATAAGTTTCCGCCCATTTAGGTGACATCATAGGAAATTGATTGGTTGTTATGTACAACTATACAGAGTAGTAAAGTACACGTTTTTAAATGTGAATATAATGTGAAAAACAAGGTGATTAATTTATGATTGTTTATATAGGTATGTATGTCATATATTGTCAATATATAACGTAAATGTATATAAATTAATTTAATGGATGAATGAGAAAAAATATTGATTGAAACTAAACGTTTATATGTGAATAGAACAGTGCTAAAACATATAAATGGTCTTATATTATGTGAGCATAATAAACTCCTTGAATGTACTAGGTTGTATTGTCACTACAAAAAATATAGAACAATTTATTAATTACTCTGGTTATACGAGTGCCGTTATAAAATAGTGATTAATTTCATATAAGTAGATAGATCTAAATGATTGCTATAAAATCACAATTCTAGAATTAGGTAGTGTTGAATGTGATATGAAGTGAGAGTGACTGGACATGCTGAAAAAGTTTAAAGGTGCAATTTAAATTGAACAATAGTGGCTAGACAAAAAATTTTTGCTATACAACTGTTGTGAAGTAAAAAGAATTGATAAAAAAAAAAAAAAGTGTTTGCCTGAAAAGGGGGATATGATCTAAGATGTGTAAATGTGATATGAATGTGAATATTAGGTACAAAAAAAATCAAGAAAAATTAAATAAAAGTGTTGGCATGAATGGGATAATATAATATAGATGAATGAATATTGTTGAATGTGAGTGTGTGTTGGTGATGTGTTGTTAAATGTGAGTGTGTGATGGTGATAGTGGGTTGTGGAATATGCATGGGGTGATCCGATGACAATATTAATTTATTTTATTTTAAAGGTGATTACTAGTATTGATTTATTTTGAAGGTGATTACTAGTATTGATATGATTTTGTTACATGAAATAATCTAATTTCTGATATTGTATACTATTTCTGTTATTGTATACAATTATAAGAAATATAATAAATTTACCTTAAGCAAATTGTGATATATTTTTTTGATTATAGAATCTTATATCAGAATTAATACTTGTGATTGATATTCAGTTTACTGATATATAAGAAAATTAATTATGAAGGACAATGTTCGTATATTTTGAATTTATTTACTGATTATCTTATGTGATTGATTCTGTTATATGTATGAGTATGTGTGTATACAACCAGGTGTGCGTTTTTTTATCCTATTCATAGTTATTGTTTAAAACTGACTGAATAGCTGGTTTAATGATTGCATCATTTATGTTTTAGATGATATTTGTTTTTGTTGGTCAAAATCTCTAAAAAACCTGGTTGTACAATCGCATAAATATAACGTTATCTTATATTGGAGAGGTTTGATTGTACTTAAATTTTTATGTTAAAAAAGTTGGGTTGTACGATGGATAGTGTATTTTCCAATGTCTTATAAAAAAGACACCATAATGATTTTGTTCATTCAGTCCGTGGGGTTGGACTGAATTGAGTATATCGGTCCACTTTGTTTCTGCACGTAATAGTGATTTTTGTAAGTCACCACCCCTGATTCCCAGGGTGATCTTCTGAATTCCGAAACATTTAGCTTCAGATTGTTTGGATTGTGGGCTTTTTAAAAAATGTCTTGCTACTGAGGTAATTTTTTTACCCTCATTCAAATCCTTTTTGGCATTCTTTATATTTCTCAAATGTTCTTTGTAAACGAGTTCTAATATTTCTGGTATTCATACCAACATAGGTCATATCACAGCTGCATTTCAGGACATAGATTACCCCCTTCAGTATGGTAATCAATGTGCGTATTTATTTTGTGACATTTACCAATATCTGTCAATGATGGTACTGGTTTTGATCATGAAATTGCATGTACTGCAGGTACCACATTTAAACATTCCTGGTTTTAAAGTCGTTTTGTTTTTTTTGTCCTTTGAAATGGCTGGGACTGATCAAGTCTTAAGTTTTTGGCTCTTCTATAGCCTACTTGAACATTGTCACCCAAGATTTTCGATTAATATTGGATCCGATTTTAAGATGTACCAATTTTCATTCAAAATATGCATGATCTCTCTGGAATGGGAATTGTATGTTGTTATTAGCCTTACTGTATTGTCTGATTTCTTGACTTGGTTTGCAAAAGGGATTTCCTCTTGGCGTTGTTTCTAGCTCTAAATTCTGCTTTTTTGTTTGATCTTCTGCTGTAGCCTCTTGCTGTTAATCTCTCTTAATTCATTGGCTCTCTGTTTGAGAAGAAATTGCTCAACGGATGACAATTACATACGCAGGAATTCTCCAACTGGAAGTGCTTTGATGGTATTTGGCGAGTGGGAACTGGAGCTTTGTAAAAGACTATTTGTTGGCAGTTTTTTTCCCTAAAAAACATCAGTTACAAGTTCTCCATTTTTATTCTTGGTAATTGAAAGATCTAAAAAGGGTTATTGTTTTTTTTAGACTTGCTTTGTATGTATAACTTGATGTTTAGGGTAGTTCTTATTTAGATGATTTAAGAATTCATCTAATTTATCTTTTGGCCCTTGCCACAAAAATAGTACGGTTATCGATGTAATGCAGCCATAAAGGAATGTGTTGCATGTTACTTTGTCATTCTGTTCGGAGAAGAACCAATTTTTTGCTCCATTCGAGAAATAAATTTGCGTCGGTGGGGGCACATGCAGTGCCCATTGCGGTCCCACGGATTTGTAAATAAAATTTATGATTCAAAGGTAAAGAAATTATGTGATAAGACAAAATTAAGTAGGCTGAAAATAAATTCATCATGTTCGCTATTTCATCTGATCCCAATTTTAGAAAATATTTGATTGCTGCCACAGGCTAAGATTGTGTTGAATGTTCGTGTATAGTGACTCGACATCAGGCGTCACTTGCCACGTTGAAGGCATCTAAATGAATATTTTTCCAATTGTCTTAGAAACACTCTGGTATCTTTTACATATGAACTGAGCTGGGAATGATATTCTCTCAGTCTTAAATCAATATACTGGCTGGCTTTTCTGTTAAGCTGTTGTTACCACCGAAATTATCGGACCGACTGGAAGTTTATTGACATTCTTGTGTAGGCGTTGTGGGGTTGGTATTTTTGAGAAACTGGTATTCTTTGTCCATAATACTGTGTTTTTTGGCTGAATCAATTACTTTTGTATATTGTTGCAAGTATTCCTGCATAGGATTGTAACATAATTTCTGATAGCAGGAGCACAACTAAATGACTGCTCCTGCTATAAGAAATTGTTACAATCCTATGCTGGAATACTTGCAACAATATACAAAAGTAATTGATTCAGCCAAAAAACACAGTTATTATCACGAACAAAGAATACCAGTTCTCAAAAATACCAACTCCACAACGCCTACTCGTATACTTAATTCCATAAATTCACAAGAATGTCAATAAACCTCCAGGCCGTCCGATAATTTCGGGTAACAACAGCTTAAACAGAAAAAGCCAGCCAGTATATTGATTTAAGAGCTGAGAGAATATATTTCCCAGCTCAGTCCATATGTACAAGATACCAGAGTGTTCTAAGACAATTGGAAAATATTAATTTAGATGCTTCAACGTGGCTAGTGACCGCTGATGTCGAGTCACTATACACGAGCATTCACACAATCTTGGCCTGGCAGCAATCAAATATTTCTAAAAATGGGATCAGATGAGAATAGCGAACATGATGAATTCATTCTCAGCCTACTTAATTTTGTCTTATAACATAATTTCTTTACCTTTGATCATAAAATTTTATTTACAAATCTGTGGGACCGCAATGGGCACTGCATGTGCCCCCACCTTCGCAAATTTATTTCTCGGATGGTGGGAACAAAAATTGGTCCTTCTCCGAACAGAATGACAAGTAAATGTAACACATTCCTTTATGGCTGCGTTACATTGATGATGTACTATTTTCGTGGCAAGGGCCAAAAGATAAATTAGATGAATTCTTAAATCATCTAAATAAGAACGACCTAAACATCAAGTTAACATACAAAGTCAAGTCTCAAAACAATAACCTTTTTAGCTCTTTCAATTAGCAAGAATACAAATGGAGAACTTTTAACTGATGTTTTTTTAGGAAAAAAACTGCCACAAACATCTTTTACAAAGCTCCAGTGCCCACTCGCCAAATACCATCAAAGCACTTCCAGTTGGAGAATTCCTGCGTATTAGAAGAAATTGCCAACGGATGACAATTACAAACAGAGAGCCAATGAATTAAAAGAGAGATTAACAGCAAGAGGCTACAGCCAGAAGATCGATCAAAAAAGCAGAATTTAGAGCTAGAACAACGCCAAGAGAATCCCTTTTGCAAACCAAGTCAAGAAATCAGACAAAGTACAGTAAGGGCTGAATAACAACATACAATTCCCATTCCAGAGAGATTATGCATATTTTGAATGAAAATTGGTACATCTTAAAATCAGATCCAATATTTATCCAAAATCTTGGGTGACAATGTTCAAAGTAGGCTATAGAAGGAGCCAAAAACCTAAGACTTGATCAGTCCCAGCCATTTCAAAGGACAAAAAACCAAAACAGTTTTAAAACCAGGAATGTTTAAATGTGGTTACCTGCAGTACATGCAATTTCATGATCAAAACCAGTACCATCCATTGACAGAAGGACACCGCTGCCTGTAAGACCTTTCTCCCAAAAATAGTCTCTGAAGAAGCAAAAGTATCAAAATTGTAGAATTTAGAAAAAAGTATGAAAGCGAAGGACCAAGTCGGCCGCCTTACAAACTGTTCATTCTTAAAAGCCCATGTGGAAGCTACCGCTCTAGTAGAATGAGCTGTTAATTCTTTCAGGAGGGCTGCCTGGCCAGCAGGTCTCATAAGCAAGCGGATATATACTTCTTAGCCAAAAAGAAAGAGAAGTTGCCGAAGCCTTTTGGCCCTCTCCTCCTGTCCAGAGTAGACTACAAACAAAGCAGATGTTTGAACGAAAATCCTTCGTAGCTTGTAAATAAAATTTAAAGCACGAACCACTCAAGATTGTGTAATAGACATTCCTTTTTTGAAGAAGGATTAGGACATAGTGAAGGAACAACAATCTCCTGATTGATAATTTTTATTAGATACCACCTTAGGTAAGAAAACCAGGTTTGGTACGTAACACTACCTTTAACTGCACGGAAAATGAGATAAGGGGAATCACATTGTAAAGCAGATAGACTAACTCCGAAAACTCTTCGAGGCCAAGGGAGATAGCTACTAAAAACAGAACTTTCCAAGATAAAAGTTTAATATCTATGGAATGTTTGAACACAGGCTTGATTCTAACTAAAGCCTGACAAAACGCCTTGAACATCTGGAGTATCAGCAGACACTTGTGGTAAAAGAATAGACAGGGCAGAAATCTGTCCGTTTAAGGAACTAGCTGACAAGTCCCTTCTCCAATCCTTCTTGGAGAAAAGATAATATCCTAGGAATGCCTGACCTTACTCCTTGAGTAACCTTTGGATTTCACACCAATGAAGATATCTACACCATATCTTATGATAGATTTTCCTGGTGAGCAGTTTTCGAGCCTAAACAAAAGGTATCAATGACCGACTCAGAGAAACCACGCTTTGATAAAATCAAGCGTTCAATCTCCAAGCAGTCAGACGCAGAGAAATTAGATTTGGATGGTTGAAAGGACCCTGAAGTAGAAGGTCCTGCCTCAGTGGCAGAGTCCATGGTGGAAGGGATGACATGTCCACCAGATCTGCATACTAAGTCCTGCGTGGCCACGCAGAAGCTATCAAAATCACCAAAGCTCTCTCCTGCTTGATCTTGGCAATCAGACAAGGGAGCAGAGGAAACAGTGGAAACACATAAGCCAGGTTGAAGGACCAAGGCGCTGCTAGAGCATCTATCAGCGCTGCCTTGGGATCCCTGGACCTGGATCCGTAACAAGGAAGCTTGGCGTTCTGACGAGACGCCATGAGATCCAGTTCTGGTTTGCCCCAAAGTTGAATCAACTGTGCAAATACCTCCGAATGGAGCTCCCACTCCCACTGATGAAAAGTCTGCCGACTTAGAAAATCCGCCTCCCAGTTCTCTACTCCTGGGATATGGATAGCTGATAGATGGCAAGAGTGAACCTCTGCCCATAGAATTATTTTTGAAACCTCCAACATTGCTAGGGAACTCCTTGTTTCCCCTTGATGGTTGATGTAGGCTACAGTCGTGATATTGTCCGACTGAAATCTGATGAACCTGACTGCAGCAAGCTGAGGCCAAGCCTGAAGAGCATTGAATATCGCTCTTAGTTCCAGAATGTTTATCGGAAGGAGTGCCTCCTCCTGAGTCCACGAGCCCTGAGCCTTCAGGGAGTTCCAGACTGCTCCCCAGCCCAGAAGGCTGGCATCTGTTGTTACTATTGTCCAATCTGGCCTGCGGAAGGTCATACCCTTGGACAGATGGACCCGAGATAGCCACCAGAGAAGAGAATCCCTGGTCTCTTGATCCAGATTTAGCAGAGGGGACAAATCTGTGTAATCTCCATTCCAATGACTGAGCATGCAAAGTTGCAGCGGTCTGAGATGTAGGCGGGCAAACGGCACTATGTCCATTGCCGCTACCATTAAGCCGATTACTTCCATACACTGAGCCACTGAAGGGCGAGAAGTAGAATAAAGAACACGGCAGGAATTTAGAAGTTTTGACAACCTGGCCTCTGTCAGGTAAATCTTCATCTCTACAGAATCTATCAGAGTTCCTAGTAAGGAAACTCTTATGAGAGGAGATAGAGAACTCTTTTCTTCGCTCACCTTCCACCCATGAGACCTCAGGAATGCCAGAACAATGTCCGTATGGGACCTGGCAATTTGAAAATTCGACGCCTGTATCAGAATGTCGTCTAGGTAAGGGGCTATTGCTATACCCCGCGGCCTTAGGACCGCTAGGAGTGACCCTAGAACCTTCGTAAAGATTCTTGGTGCCGTGGCTAACCCAAAGGGAAGAGCCACAAACTGGTAATGCCTGTCTAGGGAAGGCAAACCTGAGAATCCGATGATGATCTCTGTGAATTGGAATGTGAAGATAAGCATCCTTTAAGTCCACGGTAGTCATATATTGACCCTCCTGGATCATAGGTAGGATGGTTCGAATAGTCTCCATCTTGAAGGATGGGACCTTGAGAAATTTGTTTAAGATCTTGAGATCTAAGATTGGTCTGAAGGTTCCCTCTTTCTTGGGAACTACAGATTTGAATAGAAGCCTTGCCCCTGTTCCTCCTTTGGAACTAGGTGGATCACTCCCATAAATAGGAGGTCTTGAACACAATGTAAGAATGCCTCTCTCTTTATCTGGTTTGCAGATAATTGTGAGAGATGAAATCTCCCTTTTGGGGAAGAAGCTTTGAAATCCAGAAGATATCCCTGGGATACAATTTCCAACGCCCAGGGACCCTGGACATCTCTTGCCCAAGCCTGGGCGAAGAGAGAAAGTCTGCCCCCTACTAGATCCGTTTCCGGATCGGGGGCTGATCCTTCATGCTGTCTTAGAGGCAGCAGCAGGTTTTTTGGCCTGCTTTCCCTTGTTCCAAGCCTGGTTAGGTCTCCAGACCGGCTTGGACTGGGCAAAATTTCCCTCTCGTTTTGTATTAGAGGAAGTTGAAGCTGCGCTACACTTGAAGTTTCGAAAGGAACGGAATTTAGTCTGTTTGGTCCTTAATTTGTTGGACCTATCCTGAGGAAGGGCGTGACCTTTTCCTCCAGTAATATCAGAAATGATCTCCTTCAGTCCAGGCCTGAATAGGGTCTGCCCCTTGAAGGGAATGTTGAGAAGTTTAGACTTTGAAGTAACGTCAGCTGACCAGGATTTAAGCCATAGCGCCCTACGCGCCTGAATAGCAAAACCTGAATTTTTAGCCGTTAGCTTGGTTAAATGAACAACGGCGTCAGAAACAAATGAATTGGCTAGCTTAAGAGCTTTAAGCTTGTCAAGGATATCATCCAACGGGGTTTCTACCTGTAGAGCCTCTTCTAGAGACTCAAACCAGAAGGCCGCAGCAGCAGTGACTGGGGCAATGCATGCAAGAGGCTGGAGAATAAATCCTTGTTGAATAAAAATTTTCTTAAGGTAACCCTCTAATTTTTTGTACATTGGATCTAGAAAAGCACAACTGTCCTCGACAGGGATAATTGTACGCTTCGCTAGGGTAGAGACTGCTCCCTCCACCTTAGGGACCGTCTGCCACAAGTCCCGTGTAGCCGTATCTATAGGAAACATCTTTTTAAAAACAGGAGGGGGAGAGAATGGTACACCTGGTCTATCCCATTCCTTAGTAATAATTTCTGAAAACCTCTTAGGGATTGGAAAAACATCAGTGTAAACAGGCACTGCATAGTATTTATCCAACTTACACAATTTCTCTGGGACTACAATGGCGTCACAGTTGCTAAAACCTCCCTAAGCAACACGCGGAGGTGTTCAAGTTTAAATTTAAATGAAAACAAATCAGAATCAAGTTGAAGTGTCTTCCCTGAGTCAGAAAAATCACCCACAGATAGAAGCTCTCCTGCTTCGGCTTCTGCACATTGTGAGGGTATATCAGAGATAGCTACTAAAGCGTCAGAGAGCTCTGTATTTGTTCTAGCCCCAGAGCTGTCTCGCTTTCCTTGTAACCCTGGCAGTTTGGACAATACCTCTGTAAGGGTATGATTTATAACTGCCGCCATGTCTTGTAAAGTATACGCAATGGGCGTGCTAGATGTACTTGGCGTCCCTTGAGCAGGAGTTATAGGTTCTGACACGTGGGGAGAGTTAGTCGGCATAACTTCCCCCTTGTCAATTTCCTCTGGTGATAAATCTTTTAAAGCCAGAATATGGTCTTTATAATTTATAGTAAGATCAGTGCATTTGGTACACATTCTAAGAGGGGGTTCCACAATGGCTTCTAAACATAATGAACAAGGAGTTTCCTCTATGTCAGACATGTTAAACAGACTAGTAATGAGACCAGCAAGCTTGGAAAACACTTTAATAAATGTGAAAAAGCAGAATATAAAAAACGGTACTGTGCCTTTAAGGGAAAAAAACAATCACATAAACTGCAAAACAGTGAAAAAAAGCAGTAAACTCTACAAAATTTTTACAGTGTGTATAATAGACTAAAACAGCATTGCACCCACTTGCAAATGGATGATTAACCACTCAGGCTCAAAAACGAATCAGAAAAACGATAAAACTGTTTAAAACAGTCACAAGCAAACTGACACAGCTCTACTGTGGCTCCTACCTGCCCTTAAATCGACTTTTGTAGGCACAAAAACCCTTTACAGAGGTCCTATATGTCAGGGGACTCCTTCAGGGAAGCTGGATGTCTCAGACTGCAAAAACTACTGCGCAATTAGAGCGTGAAAATAGGCCCCTTTCACCATGCACTCAAAGTGAAAGGGCCATAAATAACTACTCCTAGGAGAAATCTAAACAGCCATGTGGAAAACTAGGCCCCAATAAAGATTTATCACCTTCAGTAAAAAATGTTTTTTATATATCATGCAAACGTTTTACATACTAAGTAATAAGACCAAATAACATGATATTACCCTTTACTGCAGGCATGATCCCAGTCGTTTTTTTAAATCACTGTAATCAGGCCTCACCTTATCATCTCTCTAGAAAAAAATATACTGAACATACCTCAGAGCAGGCAATTCTGCAGGCCATTTCCCCCAGCTGAAGTTTTCCCATACTCTTCAGTTATGTGTGAGAACAGCAGTGGACCTTAGTTACAAACCGCTAAGGTCATCAAAAACCTCAGGCAGAACTCTTTCTTCTAAATTTCTGCCTGAGGCAAAAACAGTACAACGCCAGTACCATTTAAAAATACAAACTTTTGATTGAAGATAAAACTACACTAAGTCACCACATATCTCCTTGATACTTCCTTTCTTGTCGAGAGCTGCAAGAGAATGACTGGGAGTGGCAGTTAGGGGAGGTGCTATATAGACAGCTCTGCTGTGGGTGTCCTCTTGCAGCTTCCTGTTGGGAAGGAGAATATCCCACAAAGTAATGGATGAATCCGTGGACTGGATTACACCTTACAAGAGAAAAGTATCAGACTATTTGGTAGGGTGCACAATATATACATATCCATGAGGTTAATGATATGTCTCTAGTAGATTTCCTTTTATTACTATGATTTCTGACCCCTGATATTCGGCAGGAAGAGTGCCTATGATCTTCCTATCACAGGGTATAACAGGCTGTGGCAATAAAGAGCGTCATGCTGAAATGACCATGGACATTACTGCTATACTGAAATGTAACACGTGCAAAACTATTCCACATTCATCTAGAGAGGTGACATAAACAATAAAAACACACCAACAGCTACTAAAAAAACTATACTGGTTTAGGTGTAGGCTACTAGCAAAGGAAACTCCCCTATAATTGTATGTCCCGATAGAGACATATTAAGCTTCAGGGCCATCATATGAAGATGCAAGTCAAGCTGGGGAAACATAAGCTTCATTACATCTGCACCCAAGGGTACTCAGCACAATCCGATCCCATATCGGCAGTTACTCCAGTGATCCCCATTATTAGCAACCATGTCCTCGACAATGTAATAACCATTGTCTCCTCTGAGGTAGCAAGGAACTTGACACACTGAGCACAACAAAGTTCCCACAACATGGTCAACAATCTAGGGCTGCAGCTCAGAAGTCATGGCGGATCGTGAACTCAAACAGCTCACCATTAGCAATTGCTTGCTGTGACTGCTCTGTAACAGGCTATGAACTGAAGCTGCCGGTCAAAGGTAAGTAGACACTGGGTCCGGCATTCTCATCCCCTGACTAACCACAGACCCCTCATCATCTCCAGGAGGCCGGCCACCATCCCTCTCCAAAAGATCCACTGATAATGACTCACTCTTAAGATCGAGAATCAGAGGTGGGTTTTGTTTAGACTGCTCTGTATACCGGAACTCTTCATGTCCCGCCGCCTGGTCGGGACTACTCAGTATAATGTGCTGGAGTGAAGTTGGTCCTGTGTCTTTATACTGTAGTTGCCATGAGGTGCTTGTAATCTCCTCAGTAGCTCCAGGAGCTTCCCGCAGTGCATCCCGCTTACTCATAACTGTTCTGAATATGCCTTTGAGATCAACAAATCTATGATCTATCTGCCGCCCTAGATCCTCCAGTTTAGCTCTTAGAATGTCACTTAAGTCCTCCATATTGAAAACGTTCTGAAAAATTCTTGTTTATGAGATAAGATGTAGCAGGTTAATACTGCTCTACTCGGATAGCTGGAATATCCGAGGGGGAAAATGCATGGGTGTAAGTATACTGCGGCCTATGTTCTGAGCCCGATCAGATTGGATCCCGCAGGTAGGATCATAAATATAATGATATCTTTTAGCTCCACGGCTTCTTCCGAATTCGCACATTAATTTTCAGGACTGCATGATGAGTTTAGAAGAAGATAGGCAATGCTTTGAAAAATTCACTTGAGGAGCTTCATGTAATTGCTGCTAATCATGGCCCCAGTGAACCCCGCCCCCCCCATAACGTTATATTTATGCAATTCTACAACCAGGTTTTTAGAGATTTTGACCCCAGAAGCAGAATTTTTTTTCACTTTCTGTGATGAGATTTTTTTTTAGTGAAAGCTGCAGACAAACTAAATTATAAAATGTTTCTTGAATAAATTTGTTTCCTTTTCTCTTGGTCTAACATAGAAATGTACTAATAAAAAGATGCAATTCTCATAAGAACGTCTTACATTCAGAACAAACAGCTTTGCAGACTTGGAAAGGCTAGGGGAGTGTTTGAAAAAAGCCATTTAATAATCAATGCACTGCTGCTTTACAGTGCTACTGCATATTTGTCTGTTAACTTCAAACAGCACTTTTCTCTTGATGCACTGGAACAGTGCAGCCAGAACACAGCTCTGTTTGAAGAATAGAGCTGCAAAATTAAAGCACTAAGTCTAACAGTTCCTGCATGTGTTCTGTTCTTTCTGCAGACATGCTGAATTTTCTGCGATGACATCTCAGATCACAGTATGTTCTGCCTTGGGGATTTTGACTAACAAAAACAAATATCATCTAAAACTATAAATGATGCAATCATAAAACCAGCTATTCAGACAGTTTTAACAATAACTATGAATAGGATAAAAAAAAACGCACATATGGTTGTATACACACATACTCATACATATAACAGATCAATCACATAAATAATCAGTAAATAATTCAAAATATACGAATATTGTCCTTCATAATTCATTTTCTTATATATCAGTAAACTGAATATCAATCACAAGTTATTAATTCTGATATAAGATTCTATAATCAAAAAATATATCACAATTTGCTTTAAGGGTAAATTTATTATTATTTCTTATTATAATTGTATACAATAACAGAAATAGTATACAATATCAGAAATGAATTATTTCATGTAACAAAATCAAATCAATACTAGTAATCACTTTCAAAATAAATCAATACTAGTAATCACCTTTAAAATAAAATAAATGTTGTCATCGGATCACCCCATGCATATTCCACAACCCACTACACATCCACATATCACCATCACACACTCACATTTAACAACACATCACCAACACACACTCACATTCAACAATATTCATTCATCTATATTATATTATCCCATTCATGCCAACACTTTGCTTTTATTTAATTTTTCTTTATTTTTTGTACCTAATATTCACATTCATATCACATTTACACATCTTAGATCATATCCCCCTTTTCAGGCAAAACACTTTTTTATCAATTCTTTTTACTTCACAACAGTTTGTATAGCAACATTTTTTGTCTAGCCCACTATTGTTCAATTTAAATTGCACCTTTAAACTTTTTCAGCATGTCCAGTCACTCTCACTCACTTCATATCACATTCAACACTACCTAATTCTAGAATTGTGATTTTATAGCAATCATTTAGATCTATCGACTTATATGAAATGAATCACTATTTTATAATGGCACTCATAACCAGAGTAATTAATAAATTGTTCTATATTTTTTTAGTGACAATACAACCTAGTAAATTCAAGGAGTTTATTATGCTCACATAATATAAGGCCATTTATATGTTTTAGCACTGTTATATTCACATATAAACGGTTAGTTTCAATGTTTTTTCTCATTCATCCGTTAAATTCATTTATATACATTTATGTTATATATTGACAATATATGACATACATACCTATATAAACAATCATAAATTGATCACCTTGTTTTTCACATTATATTCACATTTAAAAATGTGTACTTTACTACTGTGTATAGTTGTACATAACAACCAATCAATTTCCTATGATGTCACCTAAATGGGCGGAAACTTATTGAAAGCGTCATAAATAGAGGCTTGTAATGCTACACCCATTGATACCCTTTGAAAAAGCTGTGCTAGACGGCGAAACATGTAAGGGACCTGTTGAGGAGCAAATGTAAACTCCTAAGCCTTTTAACTGCCACCTAAATCATGTGTTGCGTTCTACCGCAACAATAATCTCTACATATGTTGCAACAATAGTTCTGTTGGTAATTTAGCCTTTAATACAGAGGGGCGATCAACTAACTAAAACTATGATAGCTTGATAGCTCAAGGGGCAATCCGGTGCTAACCTCACACGGAAGTGTATTTGTTGTTTACCGGATGAGTTCAAAAATCACTTACTATTTTTGATATTTGCATTAATATATCTATTTAAGTCAAACTTACAATCACATATGTTTGTAGGATACATATCCTTAACTACAGGGCTGAGACAGAAAGAAATTGTATGATCGATATTTCTGAGATACAAAGTAACTTTGTGAGCGATATTCTCAATAGGTGTATACATATGTTTCAGTCCATCATACTTAGATAAGCTACTGTGTATTATCGTATAAATTATTTCAAGATGTTGTGAATTTATAAACAAACTAATTAAACCATCAAATATTATAAGCACAATATCTAAAATCAGCTTCACATCTAATACTACCTAAAACAGTGTCAAATTGATACTAATCTGGAAATCTACTACAACATACAATAATTATTACTACTATCTAGTGGTTTGTATCAAACCTCTTAGTTACTATTGCACAGTGCCACGATTCTCACTGATCAAAAACTAATAGATGATTCTGCAGATATTAGCACAGCAAAAACAAACAAGTGTTAACTTCATCACAAAGAACTACAAAATTGTCCATACTAGTGTAAGGAGTTGTATGCTCTCACACTTGACAACTGTTGCCAGGCCTTTGCACAGCAAAAATAAACAAGTGTTAACTTCATCACAAATAACTATAAAATTGTTCATACCAATGTAAAGAGTTGTATGTTCTCATACTTGGTAACTGTTGCCAGACCTCTTAGTCACTATTTTATAGTATTGTGATTTTCACTTATATACATATATTAAAATCCAAAAGATGCCTTAGTAGACCTGTGCACAGCAATAGCAATAACATTTAACTGTAATTATTACGGCAAAGAGCTAAAACTAGCATTGCGTACCGCAAGAATAAATATCTGTTATTATTATGGCAAGGAGCTAGACAATTTTTAACTCTTTAATACTTAGCAGTGTGTGCTAGATCTCTCTGCTTCTATGTTACAGCATTGCGCTTTCCATCGATATAATTAAATTCACATATGTCTCTGCAGATTTTTGTATAGTATCTAGAAATAACATTTAATTCTTATTAAGATCAGTGAAGACTGTTATAATTCAAGAACAACTGTATTCACAACTATAAAAAGTAGTACACTATACAGACTATTATTTATCAGATTGTCATTCCCTAATACCTACGCTCACTTGAACTCAGGTGAGCATACTTCACAAGTTTATTTTGAAATCAGTCATATAAAAACAAATTACATTCTGAAACAGCCTTACACCTGACATACAAGAATCTTTTTGTAGACTTGGTGATATTTTCAGATTATCACTCTTAACACTGTAATTCACAGTAGTATTTATTTTGGTCATAAAATCACACAGATGTGACTCTAGACTTATTTACTATATAGATCATCACGGTTACTCTCGCTGAGATCAGTGATATTATACACTGCGGTCTAAATCATACTAAATAGTAAGACCAAGTATTATCAAGGAACTCAATAAATATATCTGGTCAGTCATACTTAGGACTTTCAAGATGAGATAGTTATTTATCTGATACCTACTTGTCCCTCTAGGCAACCACGTTGCAACATATCTAATCATATTTGTGAATGTGTTATCGTAACACATTGATTTTGTGTGTGTGTTTTTAACTTAAAGTTTTTCTTCCCTATTTTAAAGTTAACTCAAGTTATATTTTAAACAACTATTTCTACCTGTCCATTTTTTGTATAAGACTGGCAAACGTGTAAATGCGGTGATTGCAGTCAGAGATCTTATTGAAGATCATACTATTTCCTTATTAAACCTCCTGAGTGCTATATGTGTATACTTCCATTAGGAGGTTGTTTACCCCCTAATAAAAAAGTTTTTCCTAAGTTTGTTTTATACACAGCACCCTTTAGCTCCATGTATATTTCAATTACCTCACATCATTATCAAATCTGAGCTACAGGAAGCTTTATCTAATTTGCAAGTAGTGCCATTGGACCCTCTCTCTTTTTTCAGCAAAGGATCCTGGACATTGGCTTCAAATGTTGTATTCCTCTTGTCAAGACACTCCTGAACAACAAACGTCAGAAGCGTCTTACCTAGATAAAGAAAAACAGACCTGGTCTGTTGCTCAGTGGTCCAAAGTCCTCTTTTCTGATGAGAGCAAATTTTGCATCTCATTTGAAAACCAAGGACCCAGAGTATGGAGGAAGAATGGAGAGGCACACACTGCAAGATGCTTGAAGTCTAGTGTGAAGTTTCCACAGTCTGATTTGATTTGGGGAGCCATGTCATCTGCTGGTGTTGGTCCACTGTGCTTCATTAAGTCAAGGGTCAACGCAGCCGTCTAAAAGGAGATTTTGGAGCACTTCATGCTTCCTTCCGCAGACGAGCTCTATGGGGATGCTGACTTCATTTTCCAGCAGGACTTGGCCCCTGCCCACAATGCCAAAAGCACCAAAACCTGGTTCAATGACCGTGGGATTACTGTGCTTGATTGGCCAGGAAACTCGCCTGACCTGAACTCAACAGATAATCTATGGGACATTGAAAAGAGAGAGATGAGAGACATGAGACCGAGCAATAAAGAAAAGCTGAAGGTCGCTATTGAAGCATCCTGGTCTTCCATAAAACCTCAGCAGTGCCACAGGCTGATAACTTCCATGCCACGCCGCATTGAGGCAGTAATTGCTGCAAAAGCGTCCCAAACCAAGTACTGAGTACATACAGTATGCATGCTTATACTTTTCAGAGGTCCGACATTGTTCTATGTACAATCCTTGTTTTATTGATTGCATGCAATATTGTAATTTTCTGAGATTGTGGATTTGGGGTTTTTATGGGCTGTAAGCCATAATCATCACAAATATGACAAATCACGGCTTGAACTATCTATCTTGCTTCGCATGTAATGAGTCTCGCATATATTAGTTTAACCTTTTAGGTTGCATTAGTAAAATAAATTAACTTTTGCACAATATTCTAATTTTTCACCTGTATTATGTAATAATTCCCTCTGACACACACCATATCCCCAGTACATTATACACAGAGATATAATATTATGTAGTAGTTTCCTCTGTGACACACACACACACACACCATATCTCCAGTACATTATACAGATATATAATATTATGTAGTAGTTCCCTCTGACACACACCATATCCCCAGTACATTATACACAGATATATAATATTATGTAGTAGTTCCCTCTGACACACACACACCATTTCCCCAGTACATTATACACAGATATTATGTAGTAGTATGTAGTAGTTACCTCTGTGACACACACCATATCCCCAGTACATTATACACAGATATATAATATTATGTAGTAGTTCCCTCTGACACACACACCATATCCCTAGTACATTATACAGATATATAATATTATAGTAGTTCCTTCTGTGACACACACACCATATCCCCAGTACATTATACACAGATATATAATATTATGTAGTAGTTCCCTCTGTGACACACACACCATATCCCCAGTACATTATACACAGATATATAATATTATGTAGTAGTTCCCTCTGTGACACACACACCATATCCCCAGTACATTATACAGATATACTATATTATTTAGTAGTTCCCTCTGACACACACACACCATACCCCCAGTACATTATACACAGATATATAATATTATAATTATGTAGTAGTTCCCTCTGACACACACACACACACACACCATATCCCCAATACATTATACACAGATATATAATATTATGTAGTAGTTCCTCTGACACACACACACACACAAACACACCATATCCCCAATACATTATACAGATATATATTATGTAGTAGCTCCCTCTGACACACACCATATCCCCAGTACATTATACAGATATATAATATTATAGTAGTTCCCTCTGTGACACACACACCATATCCCCATTTCATTATACACAGATATATAATATTATGTAGTAGTTCCCTCTGACACACACAAACACACCATATCCCCAATACATTATACACAGATATATAATATTATGTAGTAGTTCCCTCTGACACACACACCATATCCCCAATAAATTATACACAGATATATAATATTATGTAGTAGTTCCCTCTGACACACACACCATATCCCCAGTACATTATGCAGATATATAATTATAGTAGTTCCCTCTGTGAAACACACACCATATCCCCAGTACATTACACAGAGATATATAATATTATGTAGTAGTTCCCTCTGACACGCACACCATATTCCCCAGTACATTATACACAGATATATAATATTATGTAGTATTTCCCTCTGTGACACACACACACCATATCCCCAGTACATTATACACAGATATATAATATTATGTAGTAGTTCCCTCTGACACACACACACACCATATCCCCATTTCATTATACACAGATATATAATATTATGTAGTAGTTCCCTCTGACACACACACACCATATCCCCAATACATTACACACAGATATATAATATTATGTAGTAGTTTCCTCTCTGACACACACACTATATCCCCAATACATTATACACAGATATATATTATGTAGTAGTTCCCTCTGACACACACACACCATATCCCCAGTACATTATACACAGATATATAATATTATGTAGTAGTTCCCTCTGACACACACACACACCATATCCCCATTTCATTATACACAGATATATAATATTATGTAGTAGTTCCCTCTGACACACACACACCATATCCCCAATACATTACACACAGATATATATTATGTAGTAGTTTCCTCTGACACGCACACCATATTCCCCAGTACATTATACAGAGATATATAATATTATGTAGTAGTTCCCTCTGACACGCACACCATATTCCCCAGTACATTATACACAGATATATAATATTATGTAGTATTTCCCTCTGTGACACACACACACCATATCCCCAGTACATTATACAGAGATATATAATATTATGTAGTATTTCCCTCTGACACACACACACACCATATCCCCATTTCATTATACACAGATATATAATATTATGTAGTAGTTCCCTCTGACACACACACACCATATCCCCAATACATTACACACAGATATATAATATTATGTAGTAGTTTCCTCTCTGACACACACACTATATCCCCAATACATTATACACAGATATATATTATGTAGTAGTTCCCTCTGACACACACACACCATATCCCCAGTACATTATACAGATATATAATATTATGTAGTAGTTCCCTCTGTGACACACACACACCATATCCCCAGTACATTATACACAGATATATAATATTATGTAGTAGTTCCCTCTGACACACACACCATATCCCCAGTACATCATACAGATATATAATATTATAGTAGTTCCCTCTGTGACACACACACCATATCCCCAGTACATTATACACAGATATATAATATTATGTAGTAGTTCCCTCTGATACACACACCGTATCCCAAGTACATTATACACAGATATATAATATTATGTAGTAGTTGCCTCTGACACACGCACCATATCCCCAGTACATTATACACATATATATAATATTATGTAGTAGTTCCCTCTGACACACAGACACCATATTCCCAGTACATTATACACAGATATACTATATTATGTAGTAGTTACCTCTGACACACACACCATATCCCCAATACATTATACACAGATATATAATATTATGTAGTAGTTTCCTCTGACACACACACACACACACCATATTCCCATTTCATTATACACAGATATATAATATTATGTAGCAGTTCCCTCTGTGACACACACCATATCCCCAGTACATTATACACAGATATATATTATTATGTAGTAGTTCCCTCTGTGACACACACACCATATCCCCAGTACATTATACACAGATATATAATATTATGTAGTAGTTCCCTCTGTGACACACACACCATATCACCAGTACATTATACACAGATATATTATATTATGTAGTAGTTCCCTCTGTGACACACACACCATATCCCCAGTACATTATACACAGATATATAATATTATGTAGTAGTTCCCTCTGACACACACACACACACACACACCATATCCCCAGTACATTATTCACAGATATATAATATTATGTAGTAGTTCCCTCTGACACACACCATATCCCCAGTACATTATACACAGATATATAATATTATGTAGTAGTTCCCTCTGACACACACACACCGTATCCCCAGTACATTAGAGCTGCAACAACTAATCGTCATAATCGATAATAATCGATTATGAAAATAGTTGTCAACAAATCTCATAATCGATTAGTTGGTTTGCAATTAGTTGGTCTGTGCACAACACCAGCTGCTTCTCTCCAATGAACTCCTGTATATGGTATTGTGTTTTGTGGTTAGGTCCTTAGCCTAAAGGATGTCTACTTTTCACTTTTTCAGGACAGTATACGTTTACAACTACCCCTGGCTTATGTGCAAGCCAGATATAATAGTCATCATTTGGATTGTTTATATTAAATCTGGCGATTTGGAACTATGCTTTTCATGATATAGTGCCAAGCTTGTTGTTTACACCTTGTCCCTAGATTGATGGGAGTTATTTAAATTGATGTGCACTATTATCTGTTTGCACAATTATTAGCGTATTGCTTGCTATTGCTGTTTATATGTACTGTATAAATAAATGTGTAAGGCTTTGTCCTGTTATTGATATACAGTCCTTCGCGCTTTTTATTTTGTTTTTTTATATTTTTAATAAATTGTGATAATATGTACCAGATTCAACCTTTATAAGTATATATCCGTTATTTTTAGAGCGGACTAGATATTTCCCCTAACCTCATAGCTGGTTATTTACCATTGCATATAGATATTCAAGATATTTTTATGTTAGAATGAAGTCAAGGGTTACTTTATTGAGAGGCCCATTGCCAAGGTAGAAAACACTTAGCATTGGTGAAGAGCTAACAAAGATAAAATATCCCACTTTGGTGAAATTGGCAAAACCCTACTTATACACCTCAACAGCCTTTTCTCTGCTGCAGGAAATATAGCTGCAAACAGAGAACCAGCCTTAGCCAGAAGCATGTGGACATGTTGAGATTTTTGCATTTCAATGCAAAGTTTCTGAAAGACTCAAGAGTGAATAACAGAATGTTATTAACAGTGATAGTCTAACTCTTTCTAGTTCTACCTCTTTTCAAACAGTTTGTGGTTTTGTTGTGTTTAATTATAAAACTGTACTCTGCTGCTTAAAAATTGAAGAAACAGTTGTCTTAATGTAAAGTTTTAGTCTGAAGTTTATATTTGTAACACTCATTATGTGGATTTTATTTAAAACATAGAAAACTATTATTGATTCTCTTTTTATCCGATTAGTCGATTAATTGAAAAAATAATCGGCCGATTAATCGATTATGAAAATAATCGTTAGTTGCAGCCCTACAGTACATTATACAGATATATAATATTATGTAGCAGTTCCCTCTGTGACACAAACACACCATATCCCCAGTACATTATACACAGATATATATTATGTAGTAGTTCCCTCTGACACACACACACACACCATATCCCCATTTCATTATACACAGATATATAATATTATGTAGTAGTTCCCTCTGACACACACACACCATATCCCCAATACATTACACACAGATATATAATATTATGTAGTAGTTTCCTCTCTGACACACACACTATATCCCCAATACATTATACACAGATATATATTATGTAGTAGTTCCCTCTGACACACACACACCATATCCCCAGTACATTATACAGATATATAATATTATGTAGTAGTTCCCTCTGTGACACACACACACCATATCCAAAGTACATTATACACAGATATATAATATTATGTAGTAGTTCCCTCTGACACACACACCATATCCCCAGTACATCATACAGATATATAATATTATAGTAGTTCCCTCTGTGACACACACACCATATCCCCAGTACATTATACAGATATATAATATTATGTAGTAGTTCCCTCTGATACACACACCGTATCCCAAGTACATTATACACAGATATATAATATTATGTAGTAGTTGCCTCTGACACACGCACCATATCCCCAGTACATTATACACATATATATAATATTATGTAGTAGTTCCCTCTGACACACACACACCATATCCCCAGTACATTATACACAGATATACTATATTATGTAGTAGTTACCTCTGATACACACACCATATCCCCAATACATTATACACAGATATATAATATTATGTAGTAGTTTCCTCTGACACACACACACACACACCATATTCCCATTTCATTATACACAGATATATAATATTATGTAGCAGTTCCCTCTGTGACACACACACTATATCCCCAGTACATTATACACAGATATATATTATTATGTAGTAGTTCCCTCTGTGACACACACACCATATCCCCAGTACATTATACACAGATATATAATATTATGTAGTAGTTCCCTCTGTGACACACACACCATATCACCAGTACATTATACACAGATATATTATATTATGTAGTAGTTCCCTCTGTGACACACACACCATATCCCCAGTACATTATACACAGATATATAATATTATGTAGTAGTTCCCTCTGACACACACACACCATATCCCCAGTACATTATTCACAGATATATAATATTATGTAGTAGTTCCCTCTGACACACACACACCGTATCCCCAGTACATTAGAGCTGCAACAACTAATCGTCATAATCGATAATAATCGATTATGAAAATAGTTGTCAACAAATCTCATAATCGATTAGTTGGTTTGCAATTAGTTGGTCTGTGCACAACACCAGCTGCTTCTCTCCAATGAACTCCTGCATATGGTATTGTGTTTTGTGGTTAGGTCCTTAGCCTAAAGGACGTCTACTTTTCACTTTTTCAGGACAGTATACGTTTACAACTAACCCTGGCTTATGTGCAAGCCAGATATAATAGTCATCATTTGGATTGTTTATATTAAATCTGGCGATTTGGAACTATGCTTTTCATGATATAGTGCCAAGCTTGTTGTTTACACCTTGTCCCTAGATTGATGGGAGTTATTTAAATTGATGTGCACTATTATCTGTTTGCACAATTATTAGCGTATTGCTTGCTATTGCTGTTTATATGTACTGTATAAATAAATGTGTAAGGCTTTGTCCTGTTATTGATATACAGTCCTTCGCGCTTTTTATTTTGTTTTTTTATATTTTTAATAAATTGTGATAATATGTACCAGATTCAACCTTTATAAGTATATATCCGTTATTTTTAGAGCGGACTAGATATTTCCCCTAACCTCATAGCTGGTTATTTACCATTGCATATAGATATTCAAGATATTTTTATGTTAGAATGAAGTCAAGGGTTACTTTATTGAGAGGCCCATTGCCAAGGTAGAAAACACTTAGCATTGGTGAAGAGCTAACAAAGATAAAATATCCCACTTTGGTGAAATTGGCAAAACCCTACTTATACACCTCAACAGCCTTTTCTCTGCTGCAGGAAATATAGCTGCAAACAGAGAACCAGCCTTAGCCAGAAGCATGTGGACATGTTGAGATTTTTGCATTTCAATGCAAAGTTTCTGAAAGACTCAAGAGTGAATAACAGAATGTTATTAACAGTGATAGTCTAACTCTTTCTAGTTCTACCTCTTTTCAAACAGTTTGTGGTTTTGTTGTGTTTAATTATAAAACTGTGCTCTGCTGCTTAAAAATTGAAGAAACAGTTGTCTTAATGTAAAGTTTTAGTCTGAAGTTTATATTTGTAACACTCATTATGTGGATTTTATTTAAAACATAGAAAACTATTATTGATTCTCTTTTTATCCGATTAGTCGATTAATTGAAAAAATAATCGGCCGATTAATCGATTATGAAAATAATTGTTAGTTGCAGCCCTACAGTACATTATACAGATATATAATATTATGTAGCAGTTCCCTCTGTGACACAAACACACCATATCCCCAGTACATTATACACAGATATATAATATTATGTAGTAGTTCCCTCTGTGACACACACACCATATCACCAGTACATTATACACAGATATATTATACAGGTAGCCCTCAGTTTACGCCGGGGTTAGGTTCCAGAAGGAATGGTTGTAAATCGAAACCGTTGTAAATTGAGACCCAGTTTATAATGTAAGTCAATGGGAAGTGAGGGAGATAGGTTCCAGGCCCCTCTCAAAATTGTCATAAGTAACACCTAATACATTATTTTTAAAGCTTTGAAATGAAGACTTTAAATGCTAAACAGCATTATAAACCTAATAAAATAATCACACAACACAGACTTTACTTGCATTTTTCTGCAAACAGTTCTTTCTATGCATTCCAATCTGGACTGATTTATAGACAGGAAGATCGTGTTCCTTTGAAATCTGCTCGATAGCTCAGGTCTGGTTAAACTGATTAATTTAAGCTTGCTTGGCTTTGCTGCAACACAAGCGGACAGCTCCACATACTGGCTATTTTAAAAAATGCACTGCTTCTCAATGTTTTTCAATAGCAGTCACATGACTGGAATAAAAGGTTGTTATTCTGAAACGGTGTAAATTGAACCGTTGTAAAACGAGGGCCACCTGTATTATGTAGTAGTTCCCTCTGTGACACACACACCATATCCCCAGTACTTTATACAGATATATAATATTATGTAGTAGTTCCCTATGTGACACACCATATCCCCAGTACATTATACACAGATATATAATATTATGTAGTAGTTCCCTCTGACACACACACCATATCCCCAGTGCATTATACACAGATATAAAATATTATGTAGTAGTTCCCTCTGACACACACGCACACACCATATCCCCAGTACATTATACACAGATATAAAATATTATGTAGTAGTTGCCTCTGACACAAACACACCATATCCCCAGTACATTATACACAGATATATAATATTATGTAGTAGTTGCCTCTGACACACACACACCATATCCCCAGTACATTATACACAGATATATAATAATATGTAGTAGTTGCCTCTGACACACACACCATATCCCCAGTACATTATACACAGATATATAATATTATGTAGTAGTTGCCTCTGACACACACACCATATCCCCAGTACATTATACACAGATATATAACACTATACACAGCACATTATACACAGATATATAACACTATACATAGCACCAGCACATTATACACAGATATATAACACTATTCACAGCACCAGCACATTATACACAGATATATAACACTATACACAGAACCAGCACACTATACACAGATATATAATACTATACACAGCCCCAGAACATTATACACAGATATATAACACTATACAGATCACCAGCACATTATACACAGATCTATAACACTATACATAGCACATTATACACAGATATACAACGCTATACAGAGCACCAGCATATTATACAAAGATATATAACACTATACAGAGCACCAGTACATTATACACAGATATATAACACTATACAGAGCACCAGTACATTATACACAGTTATATAACACTATACAAAGCACCAGCACATTATACACAGCTATATAACACTATACACAGCACCAGCACATTATACACATATATATAACACTATACACAGCACCACTACATTATACACACACATATATATATATATATATATATATATATATATATAAAAAACACTATACAGAGCACCAGTACATTATACACAGATATATAACACTATACACAGCACATTATACATAGCTATATAACACTATACACAGCACATTATACACAGATATATAACTCTATACATAGCACAATATACACAGATATATAACACTATACAGACCACCAGCATATTACACACATATATATAACACTATACACAGATATATAACACTATACACAGCACATTATACACAGATATAGAACACTATACACAGCACCAGTACATTATACACAGATATATAACACTATACACAGATATGTAACACTATACGCAGATATATAACACTATACAGAGCACCAGTACATTATACACAGATATATAACACTATACACAGCACATTATACACAGATATATAACACTATACACAGCACATTATACACAGATATATAACACTATACACAGCACCAGCACATTATACACAGATATATAACACTATACACAGCACAGCACATTATACACAGATATATAAAACTATACACAGCACAGCACATTATACACAGATATATAAAACTATACACAGCACATTATACACAGATATATAACACTATACACAGCACCAGCACATTATTCACAGATGTATAACACTATACATAGCACCATTACATAAAACACATAAATATGTATATATAGTGTCAGACAAAAGCTACTATAGACAGATCAGTCACATGATGAAAACAGGAATGTTTTCTGTCAACTGCGCACACCCGCCATTTTGTTGTGAGACGGTTAAAGCTTGTTCCTACTCTGCTACAAGACCCGTGATGTCATTAGTCACATGACCGCAAGGATCAAATCGTATTTGGTGCTTTATTCTGTCAGCTGGCCAGCTGTTTCCTTCTGTCCTATTTGTTCTCTTCAGTCATGTGACTGCTGTGACATAACAGGTATATTGGCTGCAAGGGAACTAGCTGTTATCATTCTAACGCTCCACGTCGCAGGAAGTTATTTATATTGGTAAAGACAACTTTGTATCGTGTTATAAATCTGTATATAAGGTCCTGGGGAGGGGCTGTGTGTGTGAGACAGAGGGAACCTCTCTATAATATTATATATCTGTATATAAAGTACTGGAGAGAGGCTGTGTGTGTGAGACAGATGGAACCTCTATAATATTATATATCAGTATATAAGGTACTGGGGAGGGGCTGTGTGTGTGTGTGAGACAGATGGAGCCTCTCAATAATATTATATATCTGTATATAAGGTACTGGGGAGGGACTGTGTGTGTGTGACAGAGGGAACCTCTCTATAATATTTTATATCTGTATATAAGGTACTGGGGAGGGACTGTGTGTGTGTGACAGAGGGAACCTCTCTATAATATTTTATATCTGTATATAAGGTACTGGGGATGGGCTGTGTGTGTGAGACAGAGGGAACCTCTCTATAATATTATATATCTGTATATAAGGTACTGGGGAGAGGGCTGTGTGTGTGAGACAGAGGGAACCTCTCTATAATATTATATATCTGTATATAAGGTACTGGGGAGGGGCTGTGTGTGTGTGTGAGACAGAGGGAGCCTCTCTATAATTTTATATATCTGTATATAAGGTACTGGGGATGGGCTGTGTGTTTGAGACAGAGGGAACCTCTCTATAATATATATCTGTATATAAAGTACTGGAGAGAGGCTGTGTGTGTGAGACAGAGGGAACCTCTATAATATTATATATCTGTGTATAAGGTACTGGGGAGGGGTTGTGTATGTGTGACAGAGGGAACCTCTCTATAATATTATATATCAGTATATAAGGTACTGGGGAGGGGCTGTGTGTGTGTGTGACAGAGGGAGCCTCTCTATAATATTATATATCTGTATATAAGGTACTGGGGAGAGGGCTTTGTGTGTGAGACAGAGGGAACCTCTCTATAATATTATATATCTGTATATAAGGTACTGGGGAAGGACTGTGTGTGTGTGAGACAGAGATAACCTCTCTATAATATTATATATCTGTATATAAGGTACTGGGGAGGGGCTGTGTGTGTGTGAGACCGAGGGAACCTATCTAATA
Source organism: Bombina bombina (assembly GCF_027579735.1). Taxonomy (NCBI): domain Eukaryota; kingdom Metazoa; phylum Chordata; class Amphibia; order Anura; family Bombinatoridae; genus Bombina; species Bombina bombina. Next base: position 458,730,482 of record NC_069505.1, on the reverse strand, counting down.
TATTATATATCTGTATATACGGTACGCGGGATGGGTTGTGTGTGTGTGTGAGACAGAGGGAACCTCTCTATAATATTATATATCTGTATATAAGGTACTGGGGAAGGACTGTGTGTGTGTGAGACAGAGATAACCTCTCTATAATATTATATATCTGTATATAAGGTACTGGGGAGGGGCTGTGTGTGTGTGAGACCGAGGGAACCTATCTAATATATTATATATCTGTATATACGGTACGCGGGATGGGTTGTGTGTGTGTGTGAGACAGAGGGAACCTCTCTATAATATTATATATCTGTATATAAGGTACTGGGGAGAGGGCTGTGTGTGTGAGACATAGGGAACCTCTCTATAATATTATATATCTGTATATACGTTACTGGGGAGGGGCTGTGTGTATCTGAGACAGAGGGAATCTCTCTATAATATTATATATCTGTATATAAGGTACTGGGGAGGGGCTGTGTGTGAGACAGAGGGGAGCTCTCAATAATATTATATATCTGTATATAAGGTACTGGGGAAGGGCTGTGTATCTGAGGTAGAGGGAACCTCTCTATAATATTATATATCTGTATATAAAGTACTTGGGAGGGGCTGTGTGTGTGTTACAGAGGGAACCTCTCTCTAACATTATATATCTGTATATAAGGTACTGGGGAAGGGCTGTGTGTGAGACAGAGGGGAGCTCTCTATAATATTATATATCTGTATATAAGGTACTGGGGAGGGGTGTGTGTGTGTGAGACAGAGGGAACCTCTCTATAATATTATATATCTGTATGTAAGGTACTGGGGAGGGGCTGTGTGTGTGAGACAGAGGGAACCTCTCTATAATATTATATATCTGTATGTAAGGTACTGGGGAGGGGCTGTGTGTGTGTGTGTGAGAGACAGAGGGAACCTCTCTAATATTTTATATCTGTATATAAGGTACGGGTGAGGGGGCTGTGTGTGTGAGAGAGACAGAGGGAACCTCTCTAATATTTTATATCTGTATATAAGGTACTGGGGAGGGGGCTGTGTGTGTGAGACAGATGGATCCTCTCTATAACATTATATATCTGTATATCAGGTACTGGGGAGGGGCTGTGTGTGTGTGAGACAGAGGGAACCTCTCTATAATATTATATATCTGTATATAAGGTACTGGGGAGGGGCTGTGTGTGAGAGAATGAGAGAACCTCTCTATAATATTATATATATGTATATAAGGTACTGGGGAGGGGCTGTGTGTGAGAGACAGAGAGAACCTATCTATAATATTATATATCTGTATATAAGGTACTGGGGAGGGGCTGTGTGTGAGAGACAGAGAGAACCTCTCTATAATATTATATATCTGTATATAAGGTACTGAGGAGGGGCTGTGTGTGTGAGACAGAGAGAACCTCTCTATAATATTATATATCTGTATATAAGGTACTGGGGAGGGACTGTGTGTGAGACAAAGATAACCTCTCTATAATATAATATATCTGTATATAAGGTACTGGGGAGGGGCTGTTTGTGAGTGACACAGAGGAAAACTTTCTATAATATTATATATCTGTATATAAAGTACTTGGGAGGGGCTGTGTGTGTGTGTCAGAGGGAACCTCTCTATAATATTATATATCTGTATATAAGGTACTGGGGAGGGGCTGTGTGTGTGTGAGAGACAGAGGGACCTCTCTATAATATTATATATCTGTATATAAGGTACTGGGGAGGGGCTGTGTGTGTGTGAGACCGAGGGAACCTATCTAAAATATTATATATCTGTATATACGGTACGCGGGATGGGCTGTGTGTGTGTGAGACAGAGGGAACCTCTCTATAACATTATATATCTATATATAAGGAACTGGGGAGGGGCTGTGTGTGTGAGACAGAGGGACCTCTCTATAATATTATATATCTGTATATACGGTACTGGGGAGGGGCTGTGTGTATCTGAGACAGAGGGAATCTCTCTATAATGTTATATATCTGTATATAAGGTACTGGGGAGGGGCTGTGTGTGTGACACAGAGGGAACCTCTCTATAATATTATATATCTGTATATAAAGTACTTGGGAGGGGCTGTGTGTGTGTGTAAGAGACAGAGGGAACCTCGCTATAACATTATCTGTATATAAGGTACTGGGGAGGGGCTGTGTGTGAGACAGAGGGGAGCTCTCAATAATATTATATATCTGTTTGTAAGGTACTGGGGAGGGGCTATGTGTGTGAGACAGAAGGAACCTCACTATAATATTATATATCTGTATATAAGGTACTGGGGAGGGGCTGTGTGTGTGTGTAAGAGACAGAGGCAACCTCTCTATAATATTATATATCTGTATATAAGGTACTGGGGAGGGGCTGTGTGTGTGTGAGACAGAAGGAAGCACTCTATAATATTAATATATCTGTATATAAGTTATTGGGGAGGGGCTGTGTGTGTGAGACAGATGGAACCTCTCTATAACATTATATATCTGTATATCAGGTACTGGGGAGGGGCTGTGTGTGTGTGAGACAGAGGGAACCTCTCTATAATATTATATATCTGTATATAAGGTACTGGGGAGGGGCTGTGTGTGAGAGAATGAGAGAACCTCTCTATAATATTATATATATGTATATAAGGTACTGGGGAGGGGCTGTGTGTGAGACAGAGGGGAGCTCTCAATAATATTATATATCTGTTTGTAAGGTACTGGGGAGGGGCTATGTGTGTGAGACAGATGGAACCTCTCGATAATATTATATATCTGTATTTAAGGTACTGGGGAGGGGCTGTTTGTGTGTGTTACAGAGGGAACCTCTCTATAATATTATATATCTGTATATAAGGTACTGGGGAGGGGGCTGTGTGTGTGAGACAGATGGATCCTCTCTATAATATTATATATCTGTATATAAGGTACTGGGGAGGGGGCTGTGTGTGTGAGACAGATGGATCCTCTCTATAATATTATATATCTGTATGTAAGGTACTGGGGAGGGGCTGTGTGTGTGAGACAGAGGGAACCTCTATAATATTATATATCTGTATATAAGGTACTGGGGAGGGGCTGTGTGTGTGTGAGACAGAGGGAACCTCCCTATAACATTATATATCTGTATATAAGGTACTGGGGAGGGGCTGTTTGAGAGACCGAGAGAACCTCTCTATAATATTATATATCTGTACATAAGGTACTGTGGGGAGGGGCTGTGTGTGTGAGACACAGAGGGAAGCACTCTATAATATTATATATCTGTATATAAGGTACTGGGGAGGGGCTGTGTGTGTGTGAGAGACAGAGGGACCTCTCTATAATATTATATATCTGTATATAAGGTACTGGGGAGGGGCTGTGTGTGTGTGAGACCGAGGGAACCTATCTAAAATATTATATATCTGTATATACGGTACGCGGGATGGGCTGTGTGTGTGTGAGACAGAGGGAACCTCTCTATAACATTATATATCTATATATAAGGAACTGGGGAGGGGCTGTGTGTGTGAGACAGAGGGACCTCTCTATAATATTATATATCTGTATATACGGTACTGGGGAGGGGCTGTGTGTATCTGAGACAGAGGGAATCTCTCTATAATGTTATATATCTGTATATAAGGTACTGGGGAGGGGCTGTGTGTGTGACACAGAGGGAACCTCTCTATAATATTATATATCTGTATATAAAGTACTTGGGAGGGGCTGTGTGTGTGTGTAAGAGACAGAGGGAACCTCGCTATAACATTATCTGTATATAAGGTACTGGGGAGGGGCTGTGTGTGAGACAGAAGGAACCTCACTATAATATTATATATCTGTATATAAGGTACTGGGGAGGGGCTGTGTGTGTGTGTAAGAGACAGAGGCAACCTCTCTATAATATTATATATCTGTATATAAGGTACTGGGGAGGGGCTGTGTGTGTGTGAGACAGAAGGAAGCACTCTATAATATTAATATATCTGTATATAAGTTATTGGGGAGGGGCTGTGTGTGTGAGACAGATGGAACCTCTCGATAATATTATATATCTGTATTTAAGGTACTGGGGAGGTGCTGTTTGTGTGTGTTACAGAGGGAACCTCTCTATAACATTATATATCTGTATATAAGGTACTGGGGAGGGGCTGTGTGTGAGACAGAGGGGAGCTCTCAATAATATTATATATCTGTTTGTAAGGTACTGGGGAGGGGCTATGTGTGTGAGACAGATGGAACCTCTCGATAATATTATATATCTGTATTTAAGGTACTGGGGAGGGGCTGTTTGTGTGTGTTACAGAGGGAACCTCTCTATAATATTATATATCTGTATTTAAGGTACTGGGGAGGGGCTGTTTGTGTGTGTTACAGAGGGAACCTCTCTATAATATTATATATCTGTATATAAGGTACTGGGGAGGGGGCTGTGTGTGTGAGACAGATGGATCCTCTCTATAATATTATATATCTGTATATAAGGTACTGGGGAGGGGGCTGTGTGTGTGAGACAGATGGATCCTCTCTATAATATTATATATCTGTATGTAAGGTACTGGGGAGGGGCTGTGTGTGTGAGACAGAGGGAACCTCTCTATAATATTATATATCTGTATATAAGGTACTGGGGAGGGGCTGTGTGTGTGTGAGACAGAGGGAACCTCCCTATAACATTATATATCTGTATATAAGGTACTGGGGAGGGGCTGTTTGAGAGACCGAGAGAACCTCTCTATAATATTATATATCTGTACATAAGGTACTGTGGGGAGGGGCTGTGTGTGTGAGACACAGAGGGAAGCACTCTATAATATTATATATCTGTATATAAGGTACTGGGGAGGGGCTCTGTGTGTGTGTGAGACAGAAGGAAGCACTCTATAATATTAATATATCTGTATATAAGTTATTGGGGAAGGGCTGTGTTTGTGAGACAGATGGAACCTCTCGATAATATTATATATCTGTATTTAAGGTACTGGGGAGGGGCTGTTTGTGTGTAAGACAGAGGGAACCTCTCTATAATATTATATATCTGTATATAAGTTACTGGGGAGGGGCTGTTTGTGTGTGAGACAGAAGAAACCTCTCTATAATATTATATATCTGTATTTAAGGTACTGGGGAGGGGCTGTTTGTGTGTGAAACAGAGGGAACCTCTCTATAATATTATATATCTGTATATAAGTTACTGGGGAGGGGCTGTTTGTGTGTGAGACAGAGGGAACCTCTCTATAATATTATATATCTGTATATAAGGTACTGGGGAGGAGCTATGTGTGTGTGAGACAGAGGGAACCTCTTTATAATATTATATATCTGTATATAAGGTACTGAGGAGGAGCTGTGTGTGTGTGAGACAGAGGGAATCTCTCTATAATATTATATATTTGTATATAAGGTACTGGGGAGGGGCTGTGTGTGTGAGACAGAGGGAACCTCCCTATAACATTATATATCTGTATATAAGGTACTGATGAGGGGCTGTTTGAGAGACCGAGAGAACCTCTCTATAATATTATATATCTTTATATAAGGTACTGGTGAGGGGCTGTGTGTGTGTGTGAGACAGAGGGAACCTCTCTATAATATTATATATCTGTATATAAGGTACTGGGGAGGGGCTGTGTGATTGAGAGACAGAGGGGATCTCTCTATAATATTATATATCTGTATATAAGTTACTGAGGAGGAGCTGTGTGTGTGTGAGACAGAGGGAACCTCTCTATAATATTATATATCTGTATATAAGGTACTGGGGAGAGGCTGTGTGTTTGTGAGGCATCGGAATCCTCTCTATAATATTATATATCTGTATGTAAGGTACTGGGGAGGGGCTGTGTGTGTGAGACAGAGGGAACCTCTCTATAATATTATATATCTGTATATAAGGTACTGGGGAGGGGGCTGTGTGTGTGAGACAGATGGATCCTCTCTATAATATTATATATCTGTATATAAGGTACTGGGGAGGGGGCTGTGTGTGTGAGACAGATGGATCCTCTCTATAATATTATATATCTGTATGTAAGGTACTGGGGAGGGGCTGTGTGTGTGAGACAGAGGGAACCTCTCTATAATATTATATATCTGTATATAAGGTACTGGGGAGGGGCTGTGTGTGTGTGAGACAGAGGGAACCTCTCTATAATATTATATATCTGTATATAAGGTACTGGGGAGGGGCTGTGTGAGAGACCGAGAGAACCTCTCTATAATATTATATATCTGTACATAAGGTACTGTGGGGAGGGGCTGTGTGTGTGAGACACAGAGGGAAGCACTCTATAATATTATATATCTGTATATAAGGTACTGGGGAGGGGCTGTGTGTGTGTGTGTGTGTGAGACAGAAGGAAGCACTCTATAATATTAATATATCTGTATATAAGTTATTGGGGAAGGGCTGTGTTTGTGAGACAGATGGAACCTCTTGATAATATTATATATCTGTATTTAAGGTACTGGCGAGGGGCTGTTTGTGTGTGAGACAGAGGGAACCTCTCTATAATATTATATATCTGTATATAAGTTACTGGGGAGGGGCTGTTTGTGTGTGAGACAGAAGGAACCTCTCTATAATATTATATATCTGTATTTAAGGTACTGGGGAGGGGCTTTTTGTGTGTGAGACAGAGGGAACCTCTCTATAATATTATATATCTGTATATAAGTTACTGGGGAGGGGCTGTTTGTGTGTGAGACAGAAGGGAACCTCTCTATAATATTATATATCTGTATATAAGGTACTGGGGAGGGGCTATGTGTGTGTGAGACAGAGGGAACCTCTTTATAATATTATATATCTGTATATAAGGTACTGAGGAGGAGCTGTGTGTGTGTGAGACAGAGGGAATCTCTCTATAATATTATATATTTGTATATAAGGTACTGGGGAGGGGCTGTGTGTTTGAGACAGAGGGAATCTCTCTATAATATTATATATCTGTATATAAGGTACTGAGGAGGAGCTGTGTGTGTGTGAGACAGAGGGAACCTCTCTATAATATTATATATCTGTATATAAGGTACTGAGGAGGAGCTGTGTGTGTGTGAGACAGAGGGAACCTCTCTATAATATTATATATCTGTATATAAGGTACTGGTGAGGGGCTGTGTGTGTGTGTGAGACAGAGGGAACCTCTCTATAATATTATATATCTGTATATAAGGTACTGGGGAGGGGCTGTGTGTGTGAGAGACAGAGGGGATCTCTCTATAATATTATATATCTGTATATAAGTTACTGGGGAGGAGCTGTGTGTGTGTGAGACAGAGGGAACCTCTCTATAATATTATATATCTGTATATAAGGTACTGGGGAGAGGCTGTGTGTTTGTGAGGCATCGGAATCCTCTCTATAATATTATATATCTGTATATAAGGTACTGGGGAGGGGCTGTGTGTGTGAGGCAGAGGGAACCTCTCTATAATATTATATATCTGTATATAAGGTACTGGGGAGGGGCTGTGTGTGTAAGACAGAGGGAATTTCTCTATAATATTATATATCTGTATATAAGGTACTGGGGAGGGGCTGTGTGTGTGAGAGACAGAGGGAACCTCTCTATAATATTATATATCTGTATATAAGGTACTGGGGAGGGGCTGTGTGTGTGAGGCAGAGGGAACCTCTCTATAATATTATATATCTGTATATAAGGTACTGGGGAGGGGCTGTGTGTGTAAGACAGAGGGAATTTCTCTATAATATTATATATCTGTATATAAGGTACTGGGGAGGGGCTGTGTGTGTGAGAGACAGAGGGAATTTCTCTATAATATTATATATCTGTATATAAGGTACTGAGGAGGAGCTGTGTGTGATAAGATATATAAACACTACATGCAGATATGCACGGGCGACTAAAGTTTCTAGCGGGCTGGTAAGTTTTGTGATTTACTCGCCCGGTGGGCGAGGGAAGTTTTTGGGTATTCATAGGCCCTGATTATATATCTGTATATAAGGTATTGGGGAGGGGCTGTGTATGAGACAGGGAACCTGTCTATAATGTTATATATCTGTATATAAGGTACTGGGGAGAGGCTGTGTGTTTGTGAGACATCGGAATCCTCTCTATAATATTATATATCTGTATATAAAATACTGTGGAGGGGCTGTGTGTGTGAGAGACAGAGGGAACCTCTCTAATATTATATGTCTGTATATAAGGTACTGGGGAGGGGCTGTGTATGTGTGAGACAGAGGGAACCTCTCTATAATATTATATACCTGTATATACGGTACTTGGGAGGGCCGTGTGTGTGTGTGTGTGTGAGACAGAGGGAACCTCTCTATAATATTATATATCTGTATATAAGGTACTGGTGAGGGGCTGTGTGAGACAGAGGGAACCTCTCTATAATATTATATATCTGTATATAAGGTACTGGGTAGGGGCTGGGTGTATGTGAGACACATGGATGTCAAATGGATGAGAAATAAAAGGGTTACAAATCTGTAATTGGTAATATAAAATAAAAAGGCGTAGTTTGTTTATTGATTTTTTTTGTTTGTTTTTTTTTTTTAAATAAAAGTCATGGAAAGGGGGAGTGAGGTTATTATGTTTAAAGGGACATTGCACACTAGATTTTTTTTATTTGCATAAATTTTTTGTAGATGATTCATTTATACAGCCCATCTGGGAGTGCTTTTGTACAGTTTTGCTTATTTTTTAATAACATTGTGCTGGTTTTCAGATTACTAACTTATACATGTGTTTACAGAGTACTGCTGGCTCCTGCTTACGTTATCTGTCTGGGTGTTCCAGCCTAATCTCATCAGCAGTGCTATACTTGGAGCTTCTAAGTAAGTTATTAAAAGGTTTTATACTGGGTGTTTATATCGGTATCTGCGTATTCTTCTTTATAGTAATGTCTGTTACATGCAGTTATATGACAACTGGTGTATACTGTCCCTTTAATCTATTTGTGATGCAGCTGAGTGACACTTGTATCCTCATCCGTTTATGTTGCTCAGATCCGTGTGTTAGACGCTACTTATTCACATTCATTCGTTGTGTTCATTAACTATTCTATTCTATTGGGTTCTTGTAAAGCGCGGCTATTCACCCGTAAGAGTTTCAAGGAGGGTTGCAGTTCAGTCGAAGAGCCAGGTCTTGAGGTCCTTTCTGAACTTAGTTAGGGTGTTAGCTTATCTGAGGTACAGCGGGAGGGTGTTCCAAGTCTTGGCTGCCAGGTGAGAGAAGGATCTGCCTCCAGCTGTGGTTTTCCTGATGCGGGGATGACAGCTAGGGCTTGGTCGGCCGATCAAAGTTGTCTGGTAGGGGTGTAGAAGGTAACGCGTGGTTCAAGTATTCGGGACCGATGTTGTGGAGGGCCTTGAATGCATGGGTGAGAAGCTTGAAGGTTATTCTTTTGTTGATGGGGAGCCAGTGCAGGTCTCGCAGGTGTTTGGTGATGTGGCATTGACGAGGGATGTCAAGGATTAGTCTGGCCGAGGAGTTCTGGATGCGCTATAGTCTCTTTTGGAGCTTGATAGTGGTGCCGGCATAGAGTGCGTTACCATAGTCCAGTCGGCTGCTGACGAGGGCGTGAGTGACAGTCTTCCTGGTCTCGGTTGGGATCTATTTGAAGATCTTTCGCAGCAGGTGAAGTGTGTGGAAGCATGCAGAAGAGACGGCGTTGATTTGCCGGTCCATGGAGAGCGATGAGTCCAGGATGACGCCTAGATTTCGTGCATGGTCGGTGTGGGTTGGAGGGTGTCCGAGGGCTGTGGGCCACCATGAGTTATTCCAAGCGGATGTGGTGGGACCAAGGAGGAGGACTTCGGTCTTGTCTGCGTTCAGCTTTAGGCAGTTGTAGTTCATCCAGGTGGCGACTGCTGTCAGCCCTTCGTGGACGTTTCTCTTAGCGGTGGTGGGGTCACTGGTGAGTGAGATGATTAGCTGGGTGTCGTCAGCATAGGAGACAATGTTGAGGTTGTGTCTTTGGGCGATGGCGGAGAGAGGGGCCATGTAGATGTTGAATAGGGTGAGGCTCAGCGAAGAGACTTGGGGTACACCGCAGCTGATTTCTGTGGGCTTGGAGGTGAAGGGTGGGATTCTAACTTTCTGGGTTCTGCCGGTGAGGAAGGAGGTGATCCATTCCAGGGCTTTGTCGCATATGCCGGCATCGTGTAGTCGGTTGCGGAGGGTGAGGTGGGAGACAGTGTCGAATGCTGCTGAGAGGTCTAGGAGAATGAGGGCGGCGGTCTGTGGCGGCGAGGCGGGCGGTCTCGGTGCTGTGGTTGCTCCTGAAACCGGATTGGGAGGGGTCCAGGGTGTGGTTGGCTTTGATGTAGTCAACGAGTTGCGCGTTGATGGACTTCTCGATGACTTTGGCCGTAAAGGGAAGCAAAGAGATTGGGCGGTAGTTCTTCAGATCATTGGGGTCAGCCATGGGTTTTTTCAGTAGGGGTTTTAATTCTGCGTGCTTCCAGTCATCCGGGAAGGTGCCGTTTCCATAGAGCAGTTGATGGTGCTGCAGAGCTCGGAGGTGATGGTGTCACCCGCTTTGTTGAAAATGTGATGCGGGCATGGGTCCGAGGGTGATCCGGAGTGGATCGATCTCATGATTCTGATGGTGTCCTCTGTGGTGAGGGGACTCCAGATGGTCAGTGGGGGGTATACGGTGGTGTATTTGGGTGAGGTATCGGTGGGAGGTGGTGGGTGAGTTCTGGGGCATGAAGCTGTCATAGATGACGACGATCTTGCGGTGGAAGTACATTGCGAGGTTATCGCAGAGGTCCTGGGAGGGCAGGATGTCGTTGGTGTCGCTATTGGGATTGGAGAATTCCTTGATGACTGTGAATAGCTCCTTGCTGTTGTGGACGTTGTCATTGATTCTATCTTGGATGGCTGTCTTCTTGGTGGTTTTGATGAGGTGGTGGTGGGTAGTGATGGCTTCTCGGTAGGCTGTTTTATTTGAGGGGGTCTTGCTGGATCTCCAGGTCCTTTCCAATCGCCTGCAGTGGCGTTTGGAGTCCTGGAGGGCAGGGGTGAACCAACTAGCCTTGTTGGTGGGTTGGCGGTTGGACGGTTTCTTGAGAGGGGCGAGGGTGTTGGAGCAGTCTGTGAGCCAGTGGTGGAGGTTGCGGGCGGAGGAGTTGGCATCTGTGGAGGGGGGCACTTGTTCAGGGTGGAGTGCAGTTGGTCTTTGGTGATGATGTTCCAGTTTCTGCGGGGTGGGTGGTGCTGCCGGAGGTGTGCGGTGGGTTTTTTGAAGGAAAAATGTATGCAATGGTGGTCGGTCCAATGTATGCATGTAACAGACATTAACTAATATTTATCTCTCTTTCTTTCTTTCTCTCTCTTTCTTTCTTTCTTTCTCTCCCCCCCCTCTCTCTCTTAATGTTATGTCTTTTCATATACAGGGAATTGGGGGGGGGGGGGGTATCTGCACCCAGCGCCTCTCACTGGGTGTTCCAGCCTAATCTCATCAGCAGTGCTAAACTTTGAGCTTCTAAGTAAGTTTTTAAAAGGTTTTATACTGGGTGTTTATATCAGTATCTGCGTATTCTTCTTTATAGTAATGTCTGTTACATGCAGCTTTATGACAACTGGTTTATACTGTCCCTTTAATCTATTTGTGATGCAGCTGAGTGACGCTACTTATTCACATTCATTCATTGTGTTCATTAACTAATATTTCTCTTTCTCTCTCTTTCTCTATCTCTCTCTCTCTCTCTCTCTCTCTCTCTCTCTCTCTCTCTCTCTCTCTCTTTCTTTCTTTCTTTCTTTCTTTCTTTCTTTCTTTCTTTCTTTCTTTCTTTCTTTCTTTCTCTCTCTCTCTCTCTCTCTCTCTTTCTCTCTCTCCCTCTCTCTCTCTTTCTCTCTTTCTATCTCTCTCTCTTTCTCGTTCTCTCTTTCTTTCTCTCACTTTCACTCTTTTTCTCTCTCTCTCTCTCACTTTCTTTCTCTCACTTTCACTCTTTTTCTCTCTCTCTCTCTCACTTTCTTTCTCTCACTTTCACTCTTTTTCTCTCTCTCTCTCTCTCTTTCTTTCTCTCACTTTCACTCTTTTTCTCTCTCTCTCTCTCTCTCTCTCTCTCTCTCTTTCTTTCTCTCTCTCTCTCTCTCTCTCTCTCTCTCTTTCTTTCTCTCTCTCTCTTTCTCTCTCTCTTTTTCTCTCTCTCTCTTTCTCTTGACACTTGTATCCTCATGTTTATGTTGCTCAGCTCTGTGTGTTAGACGCTACTTATTCACATTCATTCATTGTGTTCATTAACTAATATCTCTTGCGCTCTTTCTCTCTCTTTCTCTCTTTCTCTCTTTCTTCCTCTCCCCCTCTCTCCCTCTCTCTCTCTGTATTTAGGCTGCTGTCACTGTGAAGATCACGTACAATAAACGTCACTGCGTTTGTCAGTAAAGGAGAAACATTATAAGAATATCTGACAAATTCAGTTGCTGAACAAGACAATGTCTGACAAGAACCAAACCTCAGAGCTTTCTGATGCACACAGAGGTAAGCAGGACGTCCAGTGGTGTTTTTAGGTATTTTGCTGCCGCCACCACAAGTTATAGACCTTTTCTAGCCATAATATATTTTTGTTTAGGGTGTAACATGATATATATATATATATATACACTCACTGGCCACTTTATTGGGTACACCTGTTCAATTGCTAATCAGCCAATCACATGGCAGCAACTCAATGTATTTAGGCATCTAGATTTGGTGAAGACGACATGCTGTTCAAACCGAGCATCAGAATGGGGAAGAAAGGGGATTTAAAGGAACGCTAACATTTTTTGTTTAATTATTCAGATAGAGCAGCAATTTTACTTATCTTTCTAATTTACTCTTATTATCATTTTTTTCTTCATTCTCTTGCTATCTTTATTTAAAAAGCAGGAATGTAAACCTTAAGAGCCGGACCATTTTTGGTTCAGAACCTGGGTTATGCTTGCTAATTGGTTTGCTAAATGTAGCCACCAATACAGGTTGCTGAACATAAAATGGGCTGGTTCCTAAGCTTTAAATTCCTGCATTTTAAATAAAGAAAATTAGAAAGTTGCTTAAAATTGCTGCACTATCTGAATCATGAAAGAAAAAAAAATGGGTTTAGTGTCCCTTGAAGTGACTTTGAATGTGACATGGTTGTTGGTGCCAGACAGACTGGTCTGAGTATTTAAAAAACTGCTGATCTACTTGGATTTTAATGCACAACCATCTCTGGGGTGCAGTTGTGTGGACGACAATGCCTTGTTGATGTCAGAAGAGATTGGGCAGACTGGTTCAAGATGATAGAAATGCAACAGTAACTCAAATTCCCACTCGTTAAAACAAAGGTATGCAGAATACCATCTCTGAACGCACAACACTTCGAACCTTGAAGCGGATGGGCTACAGCAGAAGAAGACCACACCGGGTGCCACTCCTGTCAGCTAAGAACAGGAAACTGAGGCTGTAATTCTGGTCTGATGAGTCTCGATTTCAGCTGCAACATTCAGATGGTAGGGTCAGAATTTGGCGTATACAACTAGAAAACATGGATCCATCCTGCCTTGTATCAACGGTTTAGGCTGGTGGTGGTGGTGTAATGTGATGGCTACTTCCTGCAGGATAATGGACCATGTCACAAAGCTCAAATCGTCTCAAACTGGTTTCTTGAACATGACAATGAGTTCACTGTACTCCAATGGCCCCCACAGTCACCAGATCTCAATCCAATAGAGCACCTTTGGGATGTGGTGGAACGGGAGATTCGCATCATGGATATGCAGCCGACAAATCTGCAGCAACTGCGTGATGCTATCATGTCAATATGGACCAAACTGTCTGAGGAATGTTTCCAACACCTTGCTGAATCTATGCCACGAAGAATTAAAGCCGTTCTGAAGACAAAAGGGGGTCCCAACCGGTACTAGCAAGGTGTAACTAATAAAGTGGCCGGTGAGTGTATATATAATTACACGGCATCTAGAGGAAAACCCGGCACTGAGCTATTAAATATACAGACTTCTGTTATATAAGTTTATGTTACACCCTGTACTGTGTACTATCAGGTAACTTCCTGCTGTAATTACAGGGCGTCTAGAGGAAAGCCCAGCACTGGGCTATTAACCCCTTAGTGACCAGAGCACTTTTCCATTTTCTGTCCGTTTGGGACCAAGGCTATTTTTACATTTCTGCGGTGTTTGTGTTTAGCTGAAATTTTCCTCTTACTCATTTACTGTACCCACACATATTATATACCGTTTTTCTCGCCATTAAATGGACTTTCTAAAAATACCATTATTTTCATCATATCTTATCATTTACTATAAAATAATTTATAAAATATGAGGAAAAATGGAAACAAAACACCCTTTTTCTAACTTTGAACCCCAAAATCTGTTACATATCTACAACCACCAAAAAACACCCATGCTAAATAGTTTCTAAATTTTGTCCTGAGTTTAGAAATACCCAATGTTTACATCTTCTTTGCTTTTTTTGTAACTTATAGGGCCATAAATACAAGTAGCACTTTGCTATTTTCAAACCATTTTTTTTTCAAAATTAGCGCTAGTTACATTGGGACACTGATATCTTTCAGGAATTTTTTTTAGAAGACATCCCAAAGTATTGATCTAGGCCCATTTTGGTATATTTCATGCCACCATTTCACCGCCAAATGCGATCAAATACAAAAAATCGTTCACTTTTTCACAAATTTTTTCACAAACTTTCAGTTTCTCACTGAAATTATTTACAAACTGCTTGTGCAATTATGGCATAAATGGTTGTAAATTCTTCTCTGGGATCCCCTTTGTTCAGAAATAGCAGACATATATGGCTTTGGCTTTGCTTTTTGGTAATTAGAAGGCCGCTAAATGCCACTGCCCACCACACGTGTATTATGCCCAGCAGTGAAGGGGTTAATTAGGAAGCCTGTAAGGAGCTTTTTGGGGTATTTTTAGCTTTAGTGTAGTGTAGTAGACAACCCCAAGTATTGATCTAGGCCCATTTTGGTATATTTCATGCCACCATTTCACCGCCAAATGCGATCAAATTAAAAAAAATGTTACATTTTTCACAATTTTAGGTTTCTCACTGAAATCATTTACAAACAGCTTGTGCAATTATGGCACAAATGGTTGTAAATGCTTCTCTGGGATCCCCTTTGTTCAGAAATAGCAGACATATATGACTTTGGCGTTGCTTTTTGGTAATTAGAATGCTGCTAAATGGCGCTGCGCATCACACGTGTATTATGGCTAGCAGTGAAGGGGTTAATTAGGTAGCTTGTAGGGAGCTTGCAGGGTTAATTTTAGCTTTAGTGTAGAGATCAGCCTCCCACCTGAAACATCAGACCCCCTGATCCCTCCCAAACATCTCTCTTCCCTCCCCTACCCCACAAATGTCCCCGCCATCTTAAGTACTGGCAGAAACTCTGCCAGTACTAAAATAAAAAGGAAAATTTTGGCTTTTTTGTGCATTTTTTTTAGCATATTTACATATGCTTATGTGTAGGATCCCCATTAGCCCCCAACCTCACTGATCCCCCACCAAACAGCTCTCTAACCCTCCCCCTCTGACTTAATGTGCCCCATTTTAGTGAAAAATATGCTGTTATATATAAAAAAAAATGTCCCTTTTCTGTAGTGTAGCTTCCCCCCCCCCAATACCAACCCCCCACCCCTTCCTGATCCCTTAGATGCTTTCAAAAAAATAAGTTTATTTTATATTTTTTTTACAATCAACTTGTACCTTTTTTCTGTAGTGTAGCGGTTCCCACCCGCTCCCGCCCCGTGCACACGCCCGCCCGCCACCCCCCGTGCGCGCCCCCGGCGATACCGCAACCGATCCCGCCCCCCTCTCTGACTAAGAAGCCATCGATGGCCGCCCACCCACCTCCCACTTCAGCTCCCACCCACCAACGAATGCGGCCATCGATGTCCGGTGCAGAGAGGGCCACAGAGTGGCTCTCTCTGCACCGGAGGGGTAAAAAATGTTATTGCAGGATGCCTCAATATCGAGGCATCCTGCAATAACCGGAAATCAGCTGGAAGTGATCAGGATCGCTTCCAGCTGCTTTCCAAACCGAGGACGTGCAGGGTACGTCCTTGGTCGTTAAGTGACTTTTTTAAGAGGACGTACCCTGCACGTCCTCGGTCATTAAGGGGTTAAATGAACAGACTTCTGTTATATAAGTTTATGTTGCACCCTGTACTGTGTACTATCAGGTAACTTCCTGCTGTAATTACAGGGTGTCTAGAGGAAAACCCGGCACTGGGCTATTAAATGTACAGACTTCTGTTATATAAGTTTATGTTACACCCTGTACTGTGTACTATCAGGTAACTTCCTGCTGTAATTACAGGGTGTCTAGAGGAAAACCCGGCACTGGGCTAATAAATGTACAAACTGTTATATAAGTTTATGTTACACCCTGTACTGTGTACTATCAGGTAACTTCCTGCTGTAATTACAAGGCGTCTAGAGGAAAACCCTGCACTGGGTTATTAAATGAACAGACTTCTGTTATATAAGTTTATGTTACACCCTGTACTGTGTACTATCAGGTAACTTCCTGCTGTAATTACAAGGCGTCTAGAGGAAAACCCTGCACTGGGCTATTAAATGTACAGACTTCTGTTATATAAGTTTATGTTACACCCTGTACTGTGTACTATCAGGTAACTTACTGCTGTAATTACAGGGTGTCTAGAGGAAAACCCGGCACTGGGCTATTAAATGTACAAACTGTTATATAAGTTTATGTTACACCCTGTACTGTGTACTATCAGGTAACTTCCTGCTGTAATTACAGGGTGTCTATAGGAAAACCCGGCACTGGGCTATTAAATGTACAAACTGTTATATAAGTTTATGTTACACCCTGTACTGTGTACTATCAGGTAACTTCCTGCTGTAATTACAGGGTGTCTATAGGAAAACCTGTGCACTGGGCTATTAAATGTACAGACTTCTGTTATATAAGTTTATGTTACACCCTGTACTGTGTACTATCAGGTAACTTCCTGCTGTAATTACATGGCGTCTAGAGGAAAACCCGGCACTGGGATATTAAATGTACAGAGTGTTATATAAGTTTATGTTACACCCTGTACTGTGTATTATCAGGTAACTTCCTGCTGTAATTACAGGGCGTCTAGAGGAAAACCCGGCACTGGGCTATTAAATGTACAGACTTCTGTTATATAAGTTTATGTTACACCCTGTACTGTGTATTATCAGGTAACTTCCTGCTGTAATTACATGGCGTCTAGAGGAAAGCCCAGCACTGGGTTATTAAATGTACAGACTTCTGTTATATAAGTTTATGTTACACCCTGTACTGTGTACTATCAGGTAACTTCCTGCTGTAATTACAGGGTGTCTAGAGGAAAACCCAGCACTGGGCTATTAAATGTACAGACTGTTATATAAGTTTATGTTACACCCTGTACTGTGTACTATCAGGTAACTTCCTGCTGTAATTACAGGGAGTCTAGAGGAAATCCCGGCACTGGCCTATTAAATGTACAGACTACTGTTATATAAGTTTATGTTACACCCTGTACTGTGTATTATCAGGTAACTTCCTGCTGTAATTACAGGGCGTCTAGAGGAAAACCCGGCACTGGGCTATTTAATGTACAGACTTCTGTTATATAAGTTTATGTTACACCCTGTACTGTGTACTATCAGGTAACTTCCTGCTGTAATTACAGGGTGTCTAGAGGAAAACCCGGCACTGGGTTATTAAATGTACAGACTTCTGTTATATAAGTTTATGGTACACCCTGTACTGTGTACTATCAGGTAACTTCCTGCTGTAATTACAGGGTGTCTAGAGGAAAACCCGGCACTGGGCTATTAAATGTACACACTTCTGTTATATAAGTTTATGGTACACCCTGCACTGTGTACTATCTGGTAACTTCCTGCTGTTATTACATGGCGTCTAGAGGAAAACCCGGCACTGGTCTACTAAATGTACAGACTTCTGTTATATAAGTTTATGTTACACCCTGTACTATGTACTATCTGGTAACTTCCTGCTGTAATTACAGGGTGTCTAGAGGAAAACCCGGCACTGGGCTATTAAATGTACAGACTTCTGTTATATCAGTTTGTTACTACCTGTACTGTGTACTATCAGGTAACTTCCTGCTGTAATTACAGGGCGTCTAGAGGAAAACCCGGGTACTGGGCTATTAAATGTGAAGGATGAGACAGACGACATGAATAGTCATCAAACTGATATACATTGGTCCCTCCCTGCCGGTGAGTAGTAATACATGAGAGTCTGCCGGGGCTGTGCACACAGTTACTTATTGTTCTCCCTTGTTGTTTACTCTCTGGTTTAAAAGCGCATATAACAAAATGAGTTTAACCTTTGTTTAGTTCAACTTGTATTTTTATACTGAAATATAGAGGATCATGGCCCAGAATAAAAGTTTTAAAGGGACAGTAAACACTTAAAGTGTAATAAAAAACCAGTTTATTTATATGTAATAAAAAATCTCTGCAGTACACTTTCACTGCCATTAGAAATAAATAATGAGAGTCCACTAATTCATTCATAAACTATGGGGAATCCTTCATCTGGCCACCAGGAGGAGGCAAAGACACCCCAAATAGAGCATTAAATATCCCTCCCACATCCCCAACCCTCCCAGTATTTCTTTGCCTCATTTCATGGAGAGGTGCTCTGCTGAAGATTCATTTTTTTTATTGTCCTCAATGCATTGTTTCCTGCAAAAGAGGGCAGGGGAGTTGGTAATGACCATGTAATTCTTTTAGTAGAGTTTTGTGGTATGTTAGCTTCTGGTGGTCACAGGGAAGTTTCCAGACTTCCTTTAGGGTTATGCTGCTATCTTCGCTTTCCTAGGCAAACAGTGTTAGTTACACTGGTTTCCCTTTGCGTTACAGGACTCCTTCATGATACAAGAAGCTGTATAAGTCCTGTTTTACCGGGCCTCAAAGCTGCATGGGGCAACCTTTAAAAGAAGGGGACCTTCTGGTTGGTCGCACCTTAATGGAGGCTCATTATCATACCCAAAAGCGGCCCGGGTCCTCCAACTGGACTTGCCAATCGGATAAGGTGCACGCCGCTGATATGATGTGTAGCAGTTCTTTTACAGTAGGGGCTAGATGGTCTCTTGCCTCCAAGGCATGCTTTGTTAATTATAGCTCTCAGGAGCATCTAGGGCTACACACTTTAATCGAGTTGCACAGCATCATTTCTAGCGCATAACTTGCGGTGGTGGGCAGATACATAGACTCTCGCAGCAGGCAGATTTTGAGTCTTCCCCGCCTTTCCACTCTTCTAACAAGTGGGCAACACAGGATCGTTCCGGAGCGGTGATATACCTCTTACGGAGCATTGTTAGTGGGCTCAGCTAGGTTGTCATATCTACAGGGGTACCACTCTATTTACGCCTTACATTCCACAGTAAAAGATGGATGACTCCTCAATAAAACCTAATCAGGAGGAGGATTTCCCCATCCCCCTATTTGATTCCAATAAATGTATGCTATAAAAGAATTAGACTGTGTGTCCTCCTGCTGAATTATGCAATTGAATGCCTTACATCTGTGCTACAGTCTCATTCAGGGGGCCCTGTTATACAGACATCAGCAGTATCTCAGTAATCTCATTCTTCCCCTGGACATTCTGCAGACTTGCAGACCTCAGTATGCCCAGATATGCCAGTATTACAACCGCAAAAGGCGGCCCCCAGTCTGGCACATACTGTTCTCTGCGACCCCGTGTCTCAAACTGAATCCCCTTTTCCTCATGATTTTACAGCCCAGTTACAATCTGCGGTTTTGGCTGCCCTAAGTGCTATGCCAGGTTTAGGTAAAAGGAAGAGTAAGGTTAAACACTGTTCCTCTCAATCTAGAACCAGCAGTTCTGTTGGAGCTGCAGCGGTCAGCCATATATAGCTTTCTAAAGTAGACGATTCCTTGGCTAGTTCTGAAGGAAAAATTTCATCCTCCAATTTCTCTAGAGAATCGGAAAGGGATTCTGAGGATATTTATTTTAGATTTAAAATTAAACACCTAAGATATTTACTTGAAGAGGTTTTAAGCACACTAGGAGTGCCTGAGTCTAAACCCACTGAGGAAAAACAGGTACATAAATGTAGGTGTTTAAACCGAAGTTGAAAACCCCTTAAGTGTTCCCAGTTCTCAAATTGGTGGCAGACATTATAACCAAAGAGTGTGAAAACCTGGTGTCCCCGGTTTCTCCTTCTCCAAGCTTTAAGAGAATGTTTCCTGTAGGTGGAATGTTTCCACCCTTGCTAAACACACTACTATCCCTCTGGAGGATAGCACATCCTTTAAGGACCCAATAGATAAGAAGCTAGAGGAATATCTGAGAAAGGTCTTTCTCCAATAAGGCTTACTTTTTCAACCTGGCGTAGGTATTGCTGCAGTTGCGGGAGCTGCCACCTTTTGGTACAGTGCCTTATCTGAACTGATTTCAGTAGAATCCCCTTTGGAGGATATCCAAGACCACATTCAGGTTTTAAAAACAGCCAGTTCCTTCATTGGTGATGCCATTATTCAAATCATCCGTCTCAATGTTAAGAACTCTGGATTTGCTGTACTAGCCAGGAGGATTCTCTGGCTAAAGTCTACTACTATCCTTGACTTTTAAAGGAAAATTCTTATTTGGGCCAGGCCTGAATTCCATCATTTTTACTGTCACTGGTGGTAAGGGTGCCTTTCTACCTCAGGATACGAAATCTAGGTCTAAGAGACATCCTGTGGGATGTTTTCGCTCCTTTCGTCAGAACAAGACACAGAGGAGTGCTTCAACAACCAAGTCTGAAATACCCAGGAGTACCTGGAAGCCAAACCTGGTGTGAAACAAGAACAAACAGCCCAAGAAATTGACTTAGACAACAGTCAGCTTTAAGGGTCATCCCCCGACCTGGGCTCAGGTCAAGTAGGGGGCAGATTATCTCTGTTTTTCTGAAGGCTTTTCTGGAAGCCGGAAAAAAGAACAGTTTCCCTACGCTGTGTAGACGATCTGGTATCTATGGGAGTTGTTGTCCCCAAGCCTCAGGCAGAGAGGAGAGAAGGGTTTTTATTCAAACCTATTCATTGTTCCCCAAAAAAGAGGGGACCTTTCATCCCATTTTAGACCTGAAGTGCCTCAACAAATTCTTAAGGGTACTTTCCTTCAAAATGGAAACCATTAGGTCCATTCTTCCTCTACTGCTAGAGGGTCAGTTCATGACTACCATATATCTGAAGGATGCATACCTTCATATCCAACAAAATCATTACCAGTACTAACATTTTGCTTTTCTGGACAAGCGTTACCAGTTCATAGCTCTTCCATTTAGTTAACTACGGCTCCCATGATCTTTACAAAATTTCTAGGGGCTCTACTTGCTGTAGTCAGACTATAGGGGATTGCTGTGGCACCATACTTTAACGACATCTTGGTTCAGTGCCATCTTTACATTAGAGACATCTCACACAGAGCAGTTACTCTGGCATCTTCAGACGCATGGCTGGAAATTAAATCTCAAAAAAAGTTCCCTCTCCCCTAACATGAGAGTGAACTCTCTGCGGATCATCATAGATTCTATCAGCATGCATATCTATCTCACAGTTCAACGGAGGAAGAAGCTTCAGGCTGCCAGTTGTCTACCTCAATCCACCACTTAGCCTCCGGTTGCTCAACGCATGGAGGTGGAAGGTTGCGGCTTCGGACGCTATTCCGTTTGCTCACTCTCACCTGAGACCTCTACAGTTATGTTTGCTGAAGCAATGGAACTGGAATCATTTAGACCTGTCTCATGTAATATATCTAGTTTCAGAGACAAGAGTCTCTTTCCTGGTGGCTGTCTTAGGAACCTGTTCTCCAGGGCATGTGCTTGCTGCGCCGGTCCTGGGAGATCTTAACAACAGATATGAGTTTGACAGGCTGGGCTGCTGTGTGGGGTTCTCTGAGAGCTCAGGGAACCTGGGGACACGAGGAAGCGATCCTTCCAATCAACGTTCTGGAGCTGAGGGCCATCTTCAATGCCCTTCAGTTGTGGTCTCAGTTGTGTTCCATAGGTTTTATTAAATTTTAGTCGGACAACATAACTACAGTGATCTATGTCAATCACCAGGGAGGAACTCACAGTTCTCTTGTAATGCAGCAAGTATCCTTCAATGGGGAGAGACATATCAATGCCAAATGTCAGCCATCGTACAGAAGGGTGGGAAAACAGCACCACTGAAGAAGTGCTCGGTGTAAGGGTTAACTGCAATAACCCCGAGGAAATCCAAAATACAAAGTTCACCAGCACTATGATAAGAAAAATATAATCTTTATAAAAGACCCATTAAAAGTAGCGACGTTTCGGGGATTAACCCCTTAGTCATGCTATCTCTTAGCATGACTAAGGGGTTAATCCCCGAAACGTCGCTACTTTTAATGGGTCTTTAATAAAGACTATATTTTTCTAATCATAGTGCTGGTGAACTTTTGTATTTTAAATGTCAGCCATCCACATTCCAGGTGTGGACAATTGGGAAGCAGATTTTCACAGCAGACAGACTCTGCACTCCAGGAAATGGTTGCTAAACCAGGAGGTGTTTTACGAGATTACCCACATCTGATGGCTTCTGTCTCAATATCTTACTACCAAGATACGGGTCGAGATTGAGAGATCCGCAGGCATGGCTGGTGGGCATCTTAGCAGTTCCTTGTCATTTCAATCTAGTGCATCTTTTTACTCCAATTGATCTGCTCCTTTGAGTCATAACTCAAATCAAACAGGAGGGAACATCAACAATTCTGTTAGCTCCTGCGTGGCCATGCAGGACTTGGTATGCAGAGAATGTCATCTGCTCCTCCGTGCAGGCTGCCTCAGAGGCCGGACCTGGCGCAAGAAAACCTGTTACCAGACTGTGATAGTGTGCCACTGCAGGGTTTATTTCAGAAGGACAGGACAGAGTTTTAAGTGAATCAGAATTCCTTTTATTTGTAATTTTCCACAAAACAATACTCTTTTCATTCAGAGACATAAACAATGCAATAAATAAAGACAATATTTAGAAACTTTAATATAAAATAACAAGTATAATATTTAACAGTGTGAGACAGTTAAAGAAAAGTTTTCTTACCAGGTAACGTATAGCTCTCAGCCACATGACCTGCAGGTTCAGTATCTATCCCCTGTCTGTGGTAACCTAAGAGCAAGGCTGCTGGCTTTAAGGGACAGTCAACACCAGAATTTTTGTTGTTTAAAAAGATATATAATCCCTTTATTACCCGTTCCCCAGTTTTGCACAACCAACAGAGTTATATTAATATACTTTTTACCTCTGTGATTACTTTGTATCTATGCCTCTGCAAACTGTCCCATTATTTCAGTTCTTTTGACAGACTTGCATTGCATAGCCAATCGGTGCTGACTCCTAGGTAACTTCACTTGCGTGAGCTCAATGTTATTTATATAAAACACATCAACTAACACCCTCTAGTGGTGACAAACTGTCAAAATGCATTCAGCTTAGAGGCGGCCTTCAAGGTCTAATACATTAGCATATGAACCTCCTAGGTTTAGCTTTCAACTAAGAATACCAAGAGAACAAAGCAAAATGGGTAATAAAAGTAAATTGAAAAGTTGTTTAAAATTACATGCCCTATGTGAATAATGAAATTTCTTTTTGGACGTGACTGGCCCTTTAAGTAGTTTTAACTAATATCAGACACCTGTATCCTATTAGGACTGCAGTCTCTGCACTGCTTACAGACCCTCCCAGCATCTTGTCTGTATAAAGGATAATCTTTAACCCTTTCAGAGTGATTCAGGCAAAACTGTTTGTAAACTCCATTACACAGACGTATTTACCATAAGGTGTGGAGGGCTTATCTGTCTTTGTGCTTGGAACATGAGTTCCCTTAGCACAATGTGAACTCCCCACGTATTCATCTTCAGTTTCTACAAGATGGTTTGGAGAAGGGCCTGTCGGCTAGTTCTGTTAAAGGTTAAAGGGACATAATACTCATATGCTAAATCACTTGAAACTGATGCAGTATAACTGTAAAAAGCTGACAGGAAAATATCACCTGAGTATCTCTATGTAAAAAAGGAAGATATTTTACCTCACAATCTCCTCAGCTCAGCAGAGTAAGTTCTGTGTAAAAAGTTATACTCAGCTGCAGGTAAAAAAAATTAAAAAATGAAGAAATGAACAACAGCCCATCAGCAGTGCTGAGGTCATGAACTCTTACTGTGATCTCATGAGATTTCACTTAACTCTCATGAGATTTCATAGTAAGCTTCCTTTACCTGATTGGTGAAATAATATGAGAGTGCACGAAGCTCATCCTTTCAGTTGTCCCGGGACAGACATACTAATATGCTGCTTAGAAATCCTTTACAATGGGAGGTGGCTACTGAGGAACTTTTGAGGTAAAATATCTTTCTTTTTTACATAGAGATGTTCAGGTGATATTTTCTAATCGACTTTTTACAGCTATGCTGCATCACTTTCAAGTGTTTAAACATTTGGGTATTATGGCCCTTTAATTTTCTGCTCTTTGTTTTGTTGCATAAGAGGTTGGCTCATTTGCCAGATGTTTAGTTGTTTGTTCAAGCTGTTGCTAGAATTAGACCTGTTTTTAAACCTATTACTCCTTCATGGAGTCTTAATCTTGTTCTTAGAGTTATTCAACAGGCTCCGTTTAAGCCTATGCATTCTATTGATATTAAGTTACTAACTTAGTAACTGCCCTCCAGTGTGATCCCCTTATCTGGTGTTCCATTGGGATAAGGCTGTACTTCGGACAAAGATGCTGGTTTTTACCTAAGGTTGTCTCAACTCACATTATCTGTATCTTTGTCCCAATCCTTCCTCTAAGGAGAAGTTGTTGCATAATCTATATGGCTTATATAGAAGTGAGTTAGCAGCCTTCATCCCGAGTTAAAGCACATTTTACTCATGCGTTGTCTTCTTCCTGGGCCTTTAAGAATAAGGCTTTAGTTGAACAGATTGATATGTAAGGCTGCTACTTGGTCCTCATTGCACACCTTCATGAAGTGCTTAAGGACTGCCTATCCTTCCTAAATTTTTGGTGGACTCCACAATGACATTTTTGGACTCTCACTACCATTGGAAAGAAAATAAAATGTATGCTTACCTGATAAATTATTTTCTTTCTTGACAGTGAGTCCACAAACCCGCCCTGAAATAATGTATTGGCGGTGGCAGTCTTAATGGACCTCTGTACCCCTTTTTATCTCTACGTTTACTTATCCTCAGCTTTAACTACTGAGAGGGTAGGGGAAGTGGGAGGGATATTCAATGCTCTGTTTGGGGTGTCTTTGCCTACTCCTGGTGGTCAGGTGAGGTATTTCCCATAGGTTATAAATGAATTTGTGGACTCTCGCTGCCAAGAAAGAAAATAATTTATTAGTTAGGCATAAATTATATTTTTTTAGCCTTTTCCTGTCATTTTAACGAACAATATAATCAGGCAATTGGCAGTTAAGATTATATTATACTTAAAGCTGGTGCAGCTCTCCCATCACCCACTAGGAGGTTGATTTCTGCTGCTGTCCATGTTTGCATAGCTTTTTCTAGCCATTGCTGCAGTATTTACATTTTCAGTTTCTGCGGTGATGCAACAGAAAAAAACAGCTATTTAAAATAACAACATAAAGGTAAAGAATTTATTTGTAATCAATTTATTTCACTTAAAGGGACACTGTTCCCAAAATGTTTCTTTCATGATTCAGATTGAGCATGAAATTTTAAGCAAATTTCTAATTTACCCCTATTATGCAAGAATGTAAGTTTAGATGCCAGCCCATTTTTGGTGAACAACCTGGGTTGTCCTTGCTGATTGGTGGATAAATTCATCCACCAATGAAAAATTGCTGTCCAGAGTACTGAACCCAAAAAAAGCATAGATGCCTTCTTTTTCAAATAAAGATAGCAAGAGAACAAAGAACAATTAATAGGAGTAAATTAGAAAGTTGCTTAAAATTGCAAAACAAAATTTTTGGGTTCAGTGTCCCTTTTAAGCAGATAAAACAGCTACAGCAAGCAAGGTGTTAATGTATTACAAAAACAAGTCACGTTGTCCGTTATTACAAGTGCAGAAAATCCTGTAATTACAAGATGTTTACTGTCTATTTAAGGGGCACAACACCCATTCCTTACATTTTACAGATAGAACATAACATTTTTATACACTTTGCTTCATTCTCTTGTTATATTTTGTTCAAGTATCAGCAATGCACTACTGGGAGCTAGCTGGGCACAGAGCCAATGACAAGACATCTGCAGCCACCAATCAGCAGCTAGCTCTCAGTACTGCATTACTGCTCCTGAGCCTACCTAAGTATGCTTTTCAACAAAGGATATACAAGAGACAAAAACAAAATCAGTAATAGAAGCAAATTATAAAGATGTTTAAAACTGTATGTTCTGTCTGAATCATGAAAGGGGAAAAAAAAGGGTTTTATGTCCATTTAAGCTAAAAAAAGCACAGAGGTAAAGTACCACAGTTTGTGTATTTGGTGCTATTGTCTGTCTGGGAAACACACCAACTGTTCTATGGTAAAGTTAAGACTAGATATATATGTGATATAAACACTAGATCATGTGACATAAACACTAGATCATGTGATACAAAGACTAGATTGTGTGATATAAAGACTAGATCATGGGATATAAAGACTAGATCATGTGACATAAAGACTAGATCATGTGACATAAAGACTAGATCATGTGACATAAAGACTAGATCATGTGACATAAAGACTAGATCATGTGACATAAAGACTAGATCATGTGATATAAAGACTAGATCATGGCATGTGATATAAAGACTAGATTATGTGACAAACACTAGATAATGTCATATAATGACTGGATCATGTGATATAAACACTAGATCATGTGACAAACACTAGATAGTGTGATATAAAGACTAGATTGTGTGACATAAACACTAGATCGTGTGACATAAAGACTAGATCGTGTGACATAAAGACTAGATCGTGTGACATAAAGACTAGATCGTGTGACATAAAGACTAGATCGTGTGACATAAAGACTAGATCGTGTGATATAAAGACTAGATCGTGTGATATAAAGACTAGATCGTGTGATATAAAGACTAGATCGTGTGATATAAAGACTAGATCGTGTGATATAAAGACTAGATCGTGTGATATAAAGACTAGATCGTGTGATATAAAGACTAGATCGTGTGATATAAAGACTAGATCGTGTGATATAAAGACTAGATCGTGTGATATAAAGACTAGATCGTGTGATATAAAGACTAGATCGTGTGATATAAAGACTAGATCGTGTGATATAAAGACTAGATCATGGCATGTGATATAAACACTAGATAATGTCATAAAGATTAGATCATGTGATATAAACACTAGACCATGGAATATAAACACTAGATCATGTGATATAAACGCTGAATCTGCTTTATTTGTATAGATGAAGATAACGCTGATATAGTGAAAGTTGAAATAACAGAAGATATGTATCCGTGTGATCAGGTGAAGACTGAGGAGGATGAAGTTCCTATAGATACGTCTACAGGTGATTAGCGCTTATTAAAGGGACATCGAACACATTTTTTTCTTTCCGGGTTCTGATACAAAATACAATTTTAAACAACTTTCCAATTTACTTTTGCTACCAATTTTGCCTCAGTTATATTTGCTTAGACGCGGCACATACATTTTAGTGTGTAGCTCAGGGTTGGTAACTCCCCTTTATAAAATCAGATCCAGACTATTCGTGATATTTTAGATGTAGTTTAATTCATCAGTTGTAATGAAGTTGCCAATAAAGGTGGCATTAAAAGTACAATATAAAGAAATAAAGCATCATTTGTACACACAAGTAATAGTAACACATATCACACAGAGCAATTAACAATGTTCACAATATTGCATTGTACTGTCGGAATACCAGTGCTGTATGGCCTTGTCAGGTATATGGGCTGTTGGAATTCTAGTGCTGTATTCTCACTGTTACAGAAGCATTAGTTATTTTGTTGTGAAGAGCTTATTTCCCAGCAGCAATGCCTGAACCAGCAAGCCAGCGCCTAAGAAGGGCTCCAAGAAAACCGTAACAAGTTTCATTTCATAAAGAGTTAACTCTTTTTTTTTTTTCAGCTTTTAGAAACTATTGTCTAATCACCTCTGGAGCCAGACTGCTAATTGATAAGATGAACTTGTAAACTTGTTATCTTAAGTACTGTAATCCTATTGTGGCCTGTCAAAGGACAGTGCTCTCTATCTAAATGTTTGATGGGGGATTTTGTGCTTCCCCCCCTCTCCCCCTGGGAGTGCCCTGTGTGCATGTAACCTTAATAAAAAGCAGGCTGGGCATCCCAGTCCTGAGTTCTTGTTTTGACCCTCAATCGCAGCGTTGACTCGTTTTTGTGGGCAGAAGGGTATCCTAGCTGTACTGCAGCTAAGGGAGATTATTCTATATTTGCGAGACTCATATAGAATACTATGGAAAGCAGCTTCTCCCCTCTTTAGCAATAGGGATCCAGGCTACTAAGCGGTCCATCTCTCAGCGAGACTAAGGGTAACCGTAACATTTGGCGGCAGCGGCGGGATTTTCCTGGATTTCCTAGGAGAGGTACAGAACGGATGGAGAGCGCTTACGAAAAATTGAAGCGTACAACCCTAAAGGATTTACTTGAAAGCAGAGGGGGGTACGCCAGCAACCGGCCGAGGAGAGAGCTGATCGCAGAATTGACCGAACTGGATCAGAGCTTCACAATGGCGGAAACACCGACCACGATTAGTGACGAAAAAACCAGGATTGTTCGGGAAAGGCTCTCATTATACGGGCCGAACCCCTCCATGGAATTGGTACAGCAGTTGATGGCGGAGGCGGACGAGGATATACGAGAGACTCGAGCCCACGAACTCAACCTAGCGAACGCACACCGCAATGCTGAAACCCCGCAGGTAATCATCCCTGTCGAAAATGCTGGGAGGCCCAAGATACCCTATGCGGCATTTCGACCCTTCCTAGAGAGCGAGACAGGGATTGATGAATATTTGGCGGACTTCGAAAGGCAATGTGCCCTGCACCAGATTCCCAACAGAGAGTGGCCCACGATATTGTCTGGGAAACTATCCGGGCGAGCCCTGGAAGCCTTTCGTACTCTGGGTGCTGAGGAAGTGACACAGTATGAGCTAGTTAAGGAGACACTGTTGCGACGGTACGCTGTAACTCCGGACACGTATCGCCGACAGTTTCGGGGCACGGAAAAGAAGCCTAACGATACCCATATGGAATGGGCGCACCGAATGCGGAGAGCGGCAAATCACTGGCTGAGCGGAAGTAAAGCGGTGACTGGGGAGGAAATTTTACAATTGTTTCTCTTAGAACATTTTTATAATGGCATGGAACAGCAAGGGAAGGAATGGCTGCGAGACAGGCGGCCTTCTACCTTAGAAGAAGCAGCCAAATTGGCCGATGAACATTATGACTCCCGTCTTCACGAACCCATGAACTACCGAGCTCCAGCACGGGTCGAACCCAGAGAGGTTTACCGTGCACCCCCTCGTGCTGAATTCCGAGCCCCGGTGCCCACAGGGCCCATCCGACACTCAGGACCACCCAATAACAGCTCTGAGCGTCCCAGACCGACTTGCCACCGATGCAAGCAACCAGGGCATTTCATGGCTAGCTGCCCCCTTAATACGCACCAGACACCCAGGAATTACAATTACCCCTCTGGGTCCTATCGTCCGGCCCGGGCCCTCTGTGTTAACCAAGAGGCCCCTATGGAGGGATATGTGGGGCCGCTTCACGAGGCAGACCCTGTATATGCTGCCTCAGATAACCGCCAGCACCATCGGCAGAGGGTATGGCTCGAGGGGCGATCTACCGAGGGATTGCGAGACACAGGGGCTACTATCACGCTGGTACAGAGTCATTTGGTGCCAGAGCACAAGCGATCCGGACAGACTGTGGCCGTTAGAGTGGCGGGGGGGGATGTGTACAAAATTCCAACAGCTAAAGTGCATCTTGATTGGGGAGCGGGAAAGGGGGCTGTGAACGTGGGCCTAATGGATAATTTACCTGCCGAAGTACTACTGGGCAACGATTTGGGCCCCATGACTTCTGCCTATGCTCCAGTATGCAACAACGAGGCGGACCCAGTGACTACACGGGCCCAAGCCCGGACGGAGCGAGAGCTTTCACCAGTGCGGGAGACACAGGTAAGACCTACCCCGACCTTGCCTGACAGGTTAGGCCCCATACCCTGGGACACCCCAGATGCTTTCGAGGCAGAGTCTAAGACTGACCCGACCTTACAAAAGTACCGGGAACGAGCAGAGACCGGAGGGGGCGGGGCAGATAACGAAACATTCTTATGGGAAAAAGGGAAACTATACCGCTGGACAGTGAAAAGGGGACAGCGTAGGCGACAGCTGGTAGTGCCCCACAAATACCGTCAAGAAATCCTCAAAATAGGCCACGACATCCCCTTAGCAGGCCACCTAGCCGTTACCCGTACCCTACACCGCATTACTCACACGTTCTTTTGGCCAGGGGTGCACGCTGACGTTAGAACTTACTGTAACACCTGCGATGTGTGTCAACGAGTAGGAAGGCGAGGCGATCACCCTAAAGCCCAGCTAGTAAATATGCCCATTGTAGAGGAACCCTTCAGCCGGGTTGCTATTGACCTAGTGGGACCACTGGCTACCCCTAGTCCCTCCGGTAAGCGATACATTCTTACCGTAGTGGACTACGCTACCAGGTACCCAGAGGCTGTCGCCCTATCCAACATACAAGCGGATACGGTAGCGAATGCACTAGTACAGGTGTTCTCCCGGGTAGGATTTCCAAAAGAAATCCTATCCGACCGAGGCACCCAATTTACGGCTGAATTGACCCAACAACTCTGGCAGGTTTGCAAAATTAAGTCCCTCCTAAGCTCCCCATACCACCCCCAGACGAACGGGCTGTGTGAGAGGTTCAATGGGACCCTCAAGCAAATGCTCAAGACGTTCACTCAGGAATACCGAGACTGGGAACGCTTCCTGCCGCACCTCCTATTTGCTTATCGGGAGGTACCCCAGGAAACGACAGGGTTCTCTCCCTTCGAGTTGCTCTACGGAAGAAAGGTACGGGGACCCCTAAACCTGATCCGGGAGCACTGGGAGGGAGAGATGGAGGCTGACGGTGTCCCAATTGTGCCATACGTGCTGGAACTCAGGGACCGAATGGAGCAATTAGCCAAATCCGTGCGGGCTAATCTCCAGTTGGCCCAGAGAAGACAGAAAGTATGGTACGATCGGGGGGCCCGAAAGAGAATCTTCACCATAGGACAAAAGGTGTTAGTACTTAAGCCGGTGAAGACAGACAAATTGCAGGCGTCCTGGCAGGGTCCCTACCAGATCGTAGAGAAAAGGGGAGACACCACTTATGTGATAGCTAGCTGCCACGACAACAATCTTAGAAAGACATTCCATGTAAACATGCTCAAGGAATATTTTGAGCGACCAGAGAACGTGACGGCCGTATGTTGTTCCCCTCAGGAAGACCCCGACAGTTTACCCATTCCAGACCTATTAGAAAAGAGCCTCCCCACAGGTATAGTGGCGCAGGTTCAGATAGGGGACCGACTTAGCCCCACTGAAAGGGAGCAGCTCAACCAACTCCTCCAGTCCAAACACCTCACCTTCTCCCCGAAGCCAGGGTACACTACTTTAACCACCCACCAGGTAGATACTCCGGGACAAGCTCCCTTGCGCCAGGCTCCGTACCGAATCCCCGAAGCAGTTAGGACAGGAATGAAGAAGGAGATCGATGAGATGCTCCAGCTCAGGGTAATTGAGCCCTCCGATAGTCCCTGGGCCTCCCCAGTTGTCTTGGTGCCCAAGAAAGATGGGACCACCCGGTTCTGCGTAGACTATCGGAGGCTCAATGAAAATACCGTGACGGACGCTTACCCTATGCCCAGGGTAGACGAGCTACTCGATCGTATAGCCAGGGGAAATTACCTGACCACTATTGACCTCTGCAAAGGTTACTGGCAGATTCCCCTGGCCCCGGAGGCTATCCCCAAGTCGGCATTCGTCACCCCATTCGGCTTATATCAGTTTAGGGTAATGCCGTTTGGGATGAAGAATGCCCCAGCTACATTCCAGCGCTTGGTGGATAGGCTCCTGGATGGCTTCCAGAGTTTTGCTTGCGCCTACCTGGACGACATAGCGATCCACAGTGAGTCCTGGGAGGACCACTTAGCTCATGTGGGAATGGTTCTGGATCAGATCCGGGCTGCTGGCCTGACTCTGAAGCCAGAAAAATGCCACTTTGGGATGGCCGAGGTACAGTACCTGGGTCACCGGGTGGGGTGTGGAAAGCAGCGACCAGAGCCGGCCAAAATAGAAGCTGTCGCCAATTGGCCCACCCCCATCACTAAGACTCAGGTCCTAGCCTTCCTGGGCACGGCAGGGTACTATAGACGGTTCGTACCAGACTACAGCACACTTGCCAAACCCCTGACTGACTTGACCAAGAAGAACTTACCTCGACAGGTCCTGTGGTCTCCCCACTGTGAAACAGCTTTCCAGGCTCTCAAAAATGCTCTAATTAACGCTCCTGTCTTGGCGGCCCCAGCCCTTAACAAACGTTTTATCGTCCATACAGATGCTTCCATGTTCGGGCTGGGAGCCGTCCTCAGCCAAGTAGGCGAAGATGGAGGGGAGCATCCAGTTGCCTACATCAGCCGGAAGCTCCTGCCCCGCGAAGTCAGCTATGCAGCGGTCGAAAAGGAGTGTTTGGCTTTGGTGTGGGCATTAAAGAAATTGACTCCCTATTTATATGGTCAGGAGTTCACTCTGGTCACCGACCATAACCCGTTGGTGTGGCTGAACCGGGTCTCTGGAGATAACGGCAGGCTATTACGTTGGAGCTTATCGTTGCAAACCTTCAATTTCACCATTACTTACAGACCTGGGAAACAGAATGGCAACGCCGACGGGTTGTCCAGACAAACCGACCTCAGCCCCGCATAACCAGCGGTCTGGACAGCCTTAGTCTGCCCCGAAAAGGGGTCAGACCGTGTCTGCCAGAGTGTTCCACAGAAAGGGAGCAATGTTACAGAAGCATTAGTTATTTTGTTGTGAAGAGCTTATTTCCCAGCAGCAATGCCTGAACCAGCAAGCCAGCGCCTAAGAAGGGCTCCAAGAAAACCGTAACAAGTTTCATTTCATAAAGAGTTAACTCTTTTTTTTTTCAGCTTTTAGAAACTATTGTCTAATCACCTCTGGAGCCAGACTGCTAATTGATAAGATGAACTTGTAAACTTGTTATCTTAAGTACTGTAATCCTATTGTGGCCTGTCAAAGGACAGTGCTCTCTATCTAAATGTTTGATGGGGGATTTTGTGCTTCCCCCCCTCTCCCCCTGGGAGTGCCCTGTGTGCATGTAACCTTAATAAAAAGCAGGCTGGGCATCCCAGTCCTGAGTTCTTGTTTTGACCCTCAATCGCAGCGTTGACTCGTTTTTGTGGGCAGAAGGGTATCCTAGCTGTACTGCAGCTAAGGGAGATTATTCTATATTTGCGAGACTCATATAGAATACTATGGAAAGCAGCTTCTCCCCTCTTTAGCAATAGGGATCCAGGCTACTAAGCGGTCCATCTCTCAGCGAGACTAAGGGTAACCGTAACACTCACCATGTCAGGGTATAGTGGCTGTTGGAATACTAGTGCTGTATTCTCACCATGTCAGGTATAGATGCTGTTGGAATACTAGTGCTGTATTGTCTCCATGACAGGTATAGATGCTGTTGGAATACTAGTGCTGTATTCTCACCAAGTCCGGTATAGGGGCTGTTGGAATACTAGTGCTGTATTCTCACCATGTCAGGTATAGGGGCTCTTGGAATACTAGTGCTGTATTCTCACCATATCAGGTATAGGGGCTGTTGGAATACTAGTGCTGTATGGCCCCATGTCATGTATAGA
Organism: Bombina bombina; assembly: GCF_027579735.1. Classification (NCBI taxonomy): domain Eukaryota; kingdom Metazoa; phylum Chordata; class Amphibia; order Anura; family Bombinatoridae; genus Bombina; species Bombina bombina. Next base: position 458,696,584 of record NC_069505.1, on the reverse strand, counting down.
GGCTGTTAAATACTAGTGCTGTATGGCCCCATGCCAGGTATAGGGGCTGTTGGACTACTAGTGCTGTATTGTCACTATGTCAGGTGTAGGGGCTGTTGGAATACTAGTGTTGTATTGTCCTCATATCAGGTATAAGGGTATTACTGTGATGTAAACGAATGTAAACTGTAATTTATATGGGCTATAGTGGGATTTTATTTTGAAAACTTCACAAATCCCTTTACTGTGTTTCACATTAGAATTCAATTTGATAACAGTGTGGCTGTATTTGTAGCTAGTAAAATAACTAATTCCCAGCTAACTCGCTTTACTACACGATACAGGTTATATTTATTGATATGCTAATTACGTTATATTGAATAATCTTAGACACTGTAAATATGTGCATGAGGGACACAGGTGAGTACATGTGCTACGTGTATGACGGACACAGGTGAGTGTACATGTGCTACATGTATGACGGACACAGGTGAGTGTACATGTGCTACATGTATGAGGAACACAGGTGAGTGTACATGTGCTACGTGTATGAGGGACAGAAGTGAGTGTACGTGTGCTACGTGTATGAGGGATACAGGTGAGTGTATGTGTGCTACGTGTATGAGGGACACGGGTGAGTGTACGTGTATGAGGGACACAAGTGAGTGTACATGTGCTACGTGTATGAGGGAAACAGGTGATTGTACGTGTGCTATGTGTATGAGGGACACAGGTGAGTGTACATGTGCTACGTGTATGAGGGACACAAGTGAGTGTACATGTGCTACGTGTATGAGGGAAACAGGTGATTGTACGTGTGCTATGTGTATGAGGGACACAGGTGAGTGTACATGTGCTACGTGTATGAGGGACACAGGTGAGTGTACATGTGCTACATGTATGAGGGACACAGGTGAGTGTATGTCTTTGAGGGACACAGGTGAGTGTACATGTGCCATGTGTATGAGGGACACAGGTGAGTGTACATGTGCTATGTGTATGAGGGACACAGGTGAGTGTACATGTGCTATGTGTATGAGGGACACAGGTGAGTGTACATGTGCTATGTGTATGAGGGACACAGGTGAGTGTACATGTGCTACGTGTATGAGGGACACAGGTGAGTGTACGTGTGCTACGTGTATGAGGGACACAGGTGAGTGTACGTGTGCTACGTGTATGAGGGACACAGGTGAGTGTACGTGTGCTATGTGTATGAGGGACACGGGTGAGTGTACATGTATGAGGGACACAGGTGAGTGTACATGTACTACGTGTATGAGGGACACAGGTAAGTGTACGTGTGCTACGTGTATGAGGGACACAAGTGAGTGTACATGTGCTACGTGTATGAGGGACACAGGTGAGTGTACGTGTGCTACGTGTATGACGGGCACAGGTGAGTGTACGTATTTGAGGGACACAGGTGAGTGTGCATGTGCTACGTGTATGAGGGAGACGGGTGAGTGTACGTGTATGAGGGACACAGGTGAGTGTACGTGTGCTACTTGTATGAACGACACGGGTGAGTGTACGTGTATGAGGGACACGAGTGTACATGTGCTACGTGTATGAGGGACACAGGTGAGTGTACGTGCGCTATGTGTATGAGGGACACAGGTGAGTGTACGTGTGCTATGTGTGTGAGGGACACAGGTGAGTGTACGTGTGCTATGTGTATGAGGGACACAGGTGAGTGTACATGTGCTACGTGTATGAGGGACACAGGTGAGTGTACATGTGCTACGTGTATGAGGGACACAGGTGAGTGTACATGTGCTACGTGTATGAGGGACACAGGTGAGTGTACATGTGCTACGTGTATGACGGACACAGGTGAGTGTACATTTGCTACATGTATGAGGAACACAGGTGAGTGTACATGTGCTACGTGTATGAGGGACACAGGTGAGTGTACGTGTGCTACGTGTATGAGGGATACAGGTGAGTGTGCATGTGCTACGTGTATGAGGGACACGGGTGAGTATACGTGTGCTATGTGTATGAGGGACACAGGTGATTGTACGTGTGCTACGTGTATGAGGGACACGGGTGAGTGTACGTGTATAAGGGACACAGGTGAGTGTACGTGTGCTACGTGTATGAGGGACACAGGTGAGTGTACGTGTATGAGGGACACAGGTGAGTGTACATGTGCTACGTGTATGAGGGACACAGGTGAGTGTACGTGTGCTACGTGTATGAGGGACACAGGTGAGTGTATGTCTATGAGGGACACAGGTGAGTGCACATGTGCTACGTGTATAAGGGACACAGGTGAGTGTACGTGTGCTACGTGTATGAGGGACACAGGTGAGTGTACGTGTGCTACGTATATGAGGGACACAGGTGAGTGTACGTGTGCTACGTGTATGAGGGACACAGGTGAGTGTACGTGTGCTATGTGTATGAGGGACACAGGTGAGTGTACATGTGCTACGTGTATGACGGACACAGGTGAGTGTACATGTGCTACATGTATGAGGAACACAGGTGAGTGTACATGTGCTACGTGTATGAGGGACACAGGTGAGTGTACGTGTGCTACGTGTATGAGGGATACAGGTGAGTGCATGTGCTACGTGTATGAGGGACACGGGTGAGTGTACGTGTGCTATGTGTATGAGGGACACAGGTGAGTGCACGTGTGCTATGTGTGTGAGGGACACAGGTGAGTGTACGTGTGCTATGTGTATGAGGGACACAGGTGAGTGTACGTGTATGAGGGACACAAGTGAGTGTACGTGTGCTATGTGTATGAGGGACACAGGTGAGTGTATGTGTGCTACGTGTATGAGGGACACAGGTGAGTGTACGTGTGCTACGTGTATGAGGGACACAGGTGAGTGTACGTGTATGAGGGACACAGGTGAGTGTACATGTGCTACGTGTATGAGGGACACGGGTGAGTGTACGTGTATGAGGGACACAGGTGAGTGTACATGTGATACGTGTATGAGGGACACAGGTGAGTGTACGTGTGCTACGTGTATGAGGGACACACGTGAGTGTATGTCTTTGAGGGACACAGGTGAGTGTACATGTGCCATGTGTATGAGGGACACAGGTGAGTGTACATGTGCCATGTGTATGAGGGACACAGGTGAGTGTACATGTGCTATGTGTATGAGGGACACAGGTGAGTGTACATGTGCTATGTGTATGAGGGACACAGGTGAGTGTACATGTGCTACGTGTATGAGGGACACAGGTGAGTGTACGTGTGCTACGTGTATGAGGGACACAGGTGAGTGTACGTGTGCTACGTGTATGAGGGACACAGGTGAGTGTACGTGTGCTACGTGTATGAGGGACACAGGTGAGTGTACGTGTGCTACGTGTATGAGGGACACAGGTGAGTGTACGTGTGCTACGTGTATGAGGGACACGGGTGAGTGTACATGTATGAGGGACACAGGTGAGTGTACATGTACTACGTGTATGAGGGACACAAGTGAGTGTACATGTGCTACGTGTATGAGGGACACAGGTGAGTGTACGTGTGCTACGTGTATGACGGGCACAGGTGAGTGTACGTATTTGAGGGACACAGGTGAGTGTGCATGTGCTACGTGTATGAGGGAGACGGGTGAGTGTACGTGTATGAGGGACACAGGTGAGTGTACGTGTGCTACTTGTATGAGGGACACAGGTGAGTGTACGTGTATGAGGGACACGAGTGTACATGTGCTACGTGTATGAGGGACACAGGTGAGTGTACGTGTGCTATGTGTATGAGGGACACAGGTGAGTGTACGTGTGCTATGTGTGTGAGGGACACAGGTGAGTGTACGTGTGCTATGTGTATGAGGGACACAGGTGAGTGTACATGTGCTACGTGTATGACGGACACAGGTGAGTGTACATTTGCTACATGTATGAGGAACACAGGTGAGTGTACATGTGCTACGTGTATGACGGACACAGGTGAGTGTACGTGTGCTACGTGTATGAGGGATACAGGTGAGTGTGCATGTGCTATGTGTATGAGGGACACGGGTGAGTGTACGTGTGCTACGTGTATGAGGGACACAGGTGATTGTACGTGTGCTACGTGTATGAGGGACACGGGTGAGTGTACGTGTATAAGGGACACAAGTGAGTGTACCTGTGCTATGTGTATGAGGGACACAGGTGAGTGTACGTGTGCTACGTGTATGAGGGACACAGGTGAGTGTACATGTATGAGGGACACAGGTGAGTGTACATGTGCTACGTGTATGAGGGACACAGGTGAGTGTACGTGTGCTACGTGTATGAGGGACACAGGTGAGTGTATGTCTATGAGGGACACAGGTGAGTGCACATGTGCTACGTGTATGAGGGACACAGGTGAGTGTACGTGTGCTACGTGTATGAGGGACACAGGTGAGTGTACGTGTGCTACGTATATGAGGGACACAGGTGAGTGTACGTGTGCTACGTGTATGAGGGACACAGGTGAGTGTACGTGTTCTATGTGTATGAGGGACACAGGTGAGTGTACATGTGCTACGTGTATGACGGACACAGGTGAGTGTACATGTGCTACATGTATGATGAACACAGGTGAGTGTACATGTGCTACGTGTATGAGGGACACAGGTGAGTGTACGTGTGCTACGTGTATGAGGGATACAGGTGAGTGTGCATGTGCTACTTGTATGAGGGACACGGGTGAGTGTACGTGTGCTATGTGTATGAGGGACACAGGTGATTGTACGTGTGCTACGTGTATGAGGGACACGGGTGAGTGTACGTGTGCTATGTGTATGAGGGACACAGGTGAGTGTACGTGTGCTATGTGTGTGAGGGACACAGGTGAGTGTACGTGTGCTATGTGTGTGAGGGACACAGGTGAGTGTACGTGTGCTATGTGTATGAGGGACACAGGTGAGTGTACGTGTATGAGGGACACAAGTGAGTGTACATGTGCTACGTGTATGAGGGACACAGGTGAGTGTACGTGTGCTACGTGTATGAGGGACACAGGTGAATGTACGTGTGCTATGTGTGTGAGGGACACAGGTGAGTGTATGTCTATGAGGGACACAGGTGAGTGCACATGTGCTACGTATATGAGGGACACAGGTGAGTGTACGTGTGCTACGTGTATGAGGGACACAGGTGAGTGTACGTGTGCTACGTGTATGAGGGACACAGGTGAGTGTACGTGTGCTACGTGTATGAGGGACACAGGTGAGTGTACGTGTGCTACGTGTATGAGGGACACAGATGAGTGTACATGTGCTATGTGTATGAGGGACACAGGTGAGTGTACATGTGCTACATGTATGAGGGACACAGGTGAGTGTACATGTGCTATGTGTATGAGGGACACAGGTGAGTGTACGTGTGCTACGTGTATGAGGGACACAGGTGAGTGTACGTGTGCTACGTGTATGAGGGACACAGGTGAGTGTACGTGTATGAGGGACACAGGTGAGTGTACGTGTGCTACGTGTATGAGGGACACAGGTGAGTGTACGTGTGCTATGTGTATGAGGGACACAGGTGAGTGTGCGTGTGCTATGTGTGTGAGGGACACAGGTGAGTGTACGTGTGCTATGTGTATGAGGGACACAGGTGAGTGTACATGTGCTACGTGTATGAGGGATACAAGTGAGTGTACATGTGCTACGTGTATGAGGGACACAGGTGAGTGTACATGTGCTACGTGTATGAGGGACACGGGTGAGTGTACGTGTGCTACATGTATGAGGGACACGGGTGAGTGTAACGCGTGCTACGTGTATGAGGGACACAGGTGAGTGTACGTGTGCTACATGTAGGAGGGACACAGGTGAGTGTACATGTGCTACGTGTAGGAGGGATACAGGTGAGTGTACATGTGCTACTTGTATGAAGGACACAGGTGAGTGTACATGTGCTACTTGTATGAAGGACACAGGTGAGTGTACATGTGCTACGTGTATGATGGACACAGGTGAGTGTACATGTGCTACGTGTATGAGGGACACAGGTGAGTGTTCGTGTGCTACGTGTATGAGGGACACAGGTGAGTGTACGTGTGCTACGTGTATGTTAGACACGGGTGAGTGTACGTGTATGAGGGACACGGGTGAGTGTACGTGTATGAGGGACACAGGTGAGTGTACGTGTTTGAGGGACACAGGTGAGTGTACGTGTGCTACGTGTATGTTAGACACGGGTGAGTGTACGTGTATGAGGGACACAGGTGAGTGTACATGTATGAGGGAGACAGGTGAATGTACGTGTGCTATGTGTATGAGGGACACAGGTGAGTGTACGTGTATGAGGGACACAGGTGAGTGTATGTGTGCTACGTGTATGAGGGACACAGGTGAGTGTACGTATGCTACGTGTATGAGGGACACAGGTGAGTGTATGTGTGCTACGTGTATGAGGGACACAGGTGAGTGTACGTATGCTACGTGTATGAGGGACACAGGTGAGTGTACATGTGCTACGTGTATGAGGGACACGGGTGAGTGTACGTGTGCTACGTGTATGAGGGACACAGGTGAGTGTACATGTGCTACGTGTATGAGGGACACGGGTGAGTGTACGTGTGCTACGTGTTTGTTAGACACGGGTGAGTGTACGTGTATGAGGGACACAGGTGAGTGTACATGTATGAGGGAGACAGGTGAATGTATGTGTGCTATGTGTATGAGGGACACAGGTGAGTGTACGTGTATGAGGGACACAGGTGAGTGTATGTGTGCTACGTGTATGAGGGACACAGGTGAGTGTACGTATGCTACGTGTATGAGGGACACAGGTGAGTGTATGTGTGCTACGTGTATGAGGGACACAGGTGAGTGTACGTATGCTACGTTTATGAGGGACACAGGTGAGTGTACATGTGCTACGTGTATGAGGGACACGGGTGAGTGTACATGTGCTACGTGTATGAGGGACACAGGTGAGTGTATGAGGGACACAGATGAGTGTACGTGTATGAGGGACACAGGTGAGTGTATGTCTATGAGGGACACAGGTGAGTGCACATGTGCTACGTGTATGAGGGACACAGGTGAGTGTACGTGTGCTACGTGTATGAGGGACACAGGTGAGTGTACGTGTGCTACGTGTATGAGGGACACAGGTGAGTGTACGTGTGCTACGTGTATGAGGGACACAGATGAGTGTACATGTGCTATGTGTATGAGGGACACAGGTGAGTGTACATGTGCTACATGTATGAGGGACACAGGTGAGTGTACATGTGCTATGTGTATGAGGGACACAGGTGAGTGTACGTGTGCTACGTGTATGAGGGACACAGGTGAGTGTACGTGTGCTACGTGTATGAGGGACACAGGTGAGTGTACGTGTGCTACGTATATGAGGGACACAGGTGAGTGTACGTGTGCTACGTGTATGAGGGACGCAGGTGAGTGTACGTGTTCTATGTGTATGAGGGACACAGGTGAGTGTACATGTGCTACGTGTATGACGGACACAGGTGAGTGTACATGTGCTACATGTATGAGGAACACAGGTGAGTGTACATGTGCTACGTGTATGAGGGACACAGGTGAGTGTACGTGTGCTACGTGTATGAGGGATACAGGTGAGTGTGCATGTGCTACTTGTATGAGGGACACGGGTGAGTGTACGTGTGCTATGTGTATGAGGGACACAGGTGATTGTACGTGTGCTACGTGTATGAGGGACACGGGTGAGTGTACGTGTGCTATGTGTATGAGGGACACAGGTGAGTGTACGTGTGCTATGTGTGTGAGGGACACAGGTGAGTGTACGTGTGCTATGTGTGTGAGGGACACAGGTGAGTGTACGTGTGCTATGTGTGTGAGGGACACAGGTGAGTGTACGTGTGCTATGTGTATGAGGGACACAGGTGAGTGTACGTGTATGAGGGACACAAGTGAGTGTACATGTGCTACGTGTATGAGGGACACAGGTGAGTGTACGTGTGCTACGTGTATGAGGGACACAGGTGAATGTACGTGTGCTATGTGTGTGAGGGACACAGGTGAGTGTATGTCTATGAGGGACACAGGTGAGTGCACATGTGCTACGTGTATGAGGGACACAGGTGAGTGTACGTGTGCTACGTGTATGAGGGACACAGGTGAGTGTACGTGTGCTATGTGTATGAGGGACACAGGTGAGTGTACGTGTGCTACGTGTATGAGGGACACAGATGAGTGTACATGTGCTATGTGTATGAGGGACACAGGTGAGTGTACATGTGCTACATGTATGAGGGACACAGGTGAGTGTACATGTGCTATGTGTATGAGGGACACAGGTGAGTGTACGTGTGCTACGTGTATGAGGGACACAGGTGAGTGTACGTGTGCTACGTGTATGAGGGACACAGGTGAGTGTACGTGTGCTACGTGTATGAGGGACACAGGTGAGTGTACGTGTATGAGGGACACAGGTGAGTGTACGTGTGCTACGTGTATGAGGGACACAGGTGAGTGTACGTGTGCTATGTGTATGAGGGACACAGGTGAGTGTGCGTGTGCTATGTGTGTGAGGGACACAGGTGAGTGTACATGTGCTATGTGTATGAGGGACACAGGTGAGTGTACATGTGCTACGTGTATGAGGGATACAAGTGAGTGTACATGTGCTACGTGTATGAGGGACACAGGTGAGTGTACATGTGCTACGTGTATGAGGGACACGGGTGAGTGTACGTGTGCTACATGTATGAGGGACACGGGTGAGTGTACGCGTGCTACGTGTATGAGGGACACAGGTGAGTGTACGTGTGCTACATGTAGGAGGGACACAGGTGAGTGTACATGTGCTACGTGTAGGAGGGATACAGGTGAGTGTACATGTGCTACTTGTATGAAGGACACAGGTGAGTGTACATGTGCTACTTGTATGAAGGACACAGGTGAGTGTACATGTGCTACGTGTATGATGGACACAGGTGAGTGTACATGTGCTACGTGTATGAGGGACACAGGTGAGTGTTCGTGTGCTACGTGTATGATGGGCACAGGTGAGTGTACGTGTGCTACGTGTATGTTAGACACGGGTGAGTGTACGTGTATGAGGGACACGGGTGAGTGTACGTGTATGAGGGACACAGGTGAGTGTACGTGTTTGAGGGACACAGGTGAGTGTACGTGTGCTACGTGTATGTTAGACACGGGTGAGTGTACGTGTATGAGGGACACAGGTGAGTGTACATGTATGAGGGAGACAGGTGAATGTACGTGTGCTATGTGTATGAGGGACACAGGTGAGTGTACGTGTATGAGGGACACAGGTGAGTGTTTGTGTGCTACGTGTATGAGGGACACAGGTGAGTGTACGTATGCTACGTGTATGAGGGACACAGGTGAGTGTATGTGTGCTACGTGTATGAGGGACACAGGTGAGTGTACGTATGCTACGTGTATGAGGGACACAGGTGAGTGTACATGTGCTACGTGTATGAGGGACACGGGTGAGTGTACGTGTGCTACGTGTATGAGGGACACAGGTGAGTGTACATGTGCTACGTGTATGAGGGACACGGGTGAGTGTACGTGTGCTACGTGTTTGTTAGACACGGGTGAGTGTACGTGTATGAGGGACACAGGTGAGTGTACATGTATGAGGGACACAGGTGAGTGTACATGTACTACGTGTATGAGGGACACAAGTGAGTGTACATGTGCTACGTGTATGAGGGACACAGGTGAGTGTACGTGTGCTACGTGTATGAGGGACACAGGTGAATGTACGTGTGCTATGTGTGTGAGGGACACAGGTGAGTGTATGTCTATGAGGGACACAGGTGAGTGCACGTGTGCTACGTGTATGAGGGACACAGGTGAGTGTACGTGTGCTACGTGTATGAGGGACACAGGTGAGTGTACGTGTGCTACGTGTATGAGGGACACAGGTGAGTGTACGTGTGCTACGTGTATGAGGGACACAGATGAGTGTACATGTGCTATGTGTATGAGGGACACAGGTGAGTGTACATGTGCTACATGTATGAGGGACACAGGTGAGTGTACATGTGCTATGTGTATGAGGGACACAGGTGAGTGTACGTGTGCTACGTGTATGAGGGACACAGGTGAGTGTACGTGTGCTACGTGTATGAGGGACACAGGTGAGTGTACGTGTGCTACGTGTATGAGGGACACAGGTGAGTGTACGTGTATGAGGGACACAGGTGAGTGTACGTGTGCTACGTGTATGAGGGACACAGGTGAGTGTACGTGTGCTATGTGTATGAGGGACACAGGTGAGTGTGCGTGTGCTATGTGTGTGAGGGACACAGGTGAGTGTACATGTGCTATGTGTATGAGGGACACAGGTGAGTGTACATGTGCTACGTGTATGAGGGATACAAGTGAGTGTACATGTGCTACGTGTATGAGGGACACAGGTGAGTGTACATGTGCTACGTGTATGAGGGACACGGGTGAGTGTACGTGTGCTACATGTATGAGGGACACGGGTGAGTGTACGCGTGCTACGTGTATGAGGGACACAGGTGAGTGTACGTGTGCTACATGTAGGAGGGACACAGGTGAGTGTACATGTGCTACGTGTAGGAGGGATACAGGTGAGTGTACATGTGCTACTTGTATGAAGGACACAGGTGAGTGTACATGTGCTACTTGTATGAAGGACACAGGTGAGTGTACATGTGCTACGTGTATGATGGACACAGGTGAGTGTACATGTGCTACGTGTATGAGGGACACAGGTGAGTGTTCGTGTGCTACGTGTATGATGGGCACAGGTGAGTGTACGTGTGCTACGTGTATGTTAGACACGGGTGAGTGTACGTGTATGAGGGACACGGGTGAGTGTACGTGTATGAGGGACACAGGTGAGTGTACGTGTTTGAGGGACACAGGTGAGTGTACGTGTGCTACGTGTATGTTAGACACGGGTGAGTGTACGTGTATGAGGGACACAGGTGAGTGTACATGTATGAGGGAGACAGGTGAATGTACGTGTGCTATGTGTATGAGGGACACAGGTGAGTGTACGTGTATGAGGGACACAGGTGAGTGTTTGTGTGCTACGTGTATGAGGGACACAGGTGAGTGTACGTATGCTACGTGTATGAGGGACACAGGTGAGTGTATGTGTGCTACGTGTATGAGGGACACAGGTGAGTGTACGTATGCTACGTGTATGAGGGACACAGGTGAGTGTACATGTGCTACGTGTATGAGGGACACGGGTGAGTGTACGTGTGCTACGTGTATGAGGGACACAGGTGAGTGTACATGTGCTACGTGTATGAGGGACACGGGTGAGTGTACGTGTGCTACGTGTTTGTTAGACACGGGTGAGTGTACGTGTATGAGGGACACAGGTGAGTGTACATGTATGAGGGAGACAGGTGAATGTATGTGTGCTATGTGTATGAGGGACACAGGTGAGTGTACGTGTATGAGGGACACAGGTGAGTGTACGTGTATGAGGGACACAGGTGAGTGTATGTGTGCTACGTGTATGAGGGACACAGGTGAGTGTACGTATGCTACGTGTATGAGGGACACAGGTGAGTGTATGTGTGCTACGTGTATGAGGGACACAGGTGAGTGTACGTATGCTACGTGTATGAGGGACACAGGTGAGTGTACATGTGCTACGTGTATGAGGGACACGGGTGAGTGTACATGTGCTACGTGTATGAGGGACACAGGTGAGTGTACATGTGCTACGTGTATGAGGGACACGGGTGAGTGTACGTGTGCTACGTGTATGAGTGACACGGGTGAGTGTACGTGTATGAGGGACACAGGTGAGTGTACATGTATGAGGGAGACAGGTGAATGTATGTGTGCTATGTGTATGAGGGACACAGGTGAGTGTACGTGTATGAGGGACACAGGTGAGTGTATGTGTGCTACGTGTATGAGGGACACAGGTGAGTGTACGTATGCTACGTGTATGAGGGACACAGGTGAGTGTATGTGTGCTACGTGTATGAGGGACACAGGTGAGTGTACGTATGCTACGTGTATGAGGGACACAGGTGAGTGTACATGTGCTACGTGTATGAGGGACACGGGTGAGTGTACGTGTGCTACGTGTATGAGTGACACATGTGAGTGTATGAGGGACACAGATGAGTGTACGTGTATGAGGGACACAGGTGAGTGTACATGTGCTACGTGTTTGAAGGACACAGGTGAGTGTACGTGTGCTACGTGTATGAGGGACACGGGTGAGTGTACGTGTATGAGGGACACAGGTGAGTGTACGTGTGCTACGTGTATGAGGGACACAGGTGAGTGTACGTGTGCTACGTGTATGAGGGACACAAGTGAGTCAACGTGTGCTACGTGTATGAGGGACACAGGTGAGTGTACGTGTATGAGGGACACAGGTTAGTGTACATGTGCTACGTGTATGAGGGACACAGGTGAGTGTACGTGTGCTATGTGTATGAGGGACACAGGTGAGTGTACGTGTACTATGTATGTGAGGGACACAGGTGAGTGTACGTGTATGAGGGACACAGGTGAGTACGTGTATGAGGGAAACAATTGAGTGTACATGTGCTACGTGTATGAGGGACACAGGTGAGTGTACGCATGCTATGTGTATGAGGGACACAGGTCAGTGTACATGTGCTACATGTATGAGGAACACAGGTGAGTTTACATGTGCTACGTGTATGAGGGACACAGGTGAGTGTACGTGTGCTACATGTATGATGGGCACGGTTGAGTGTACGTGTTTGAGGGACACAGGTGAGTGTACATGTGCTACGTGTATGTTAGACACGGGTGAGTGTACGTGTATGAGGGACACAGGTGAGTGTACGTGTATGAGGGAGACAGGTGAATGTATGTGTGCTACGTGTATGAGGGACACGGGTGAGTGTACATGTGCTACGTGTATGATGGACACAGGTGAGTGCACGTGTGCTACATGTATGAGGGACACAGGTGAGTGTACGTGTATGAGGGAGACAGGTGAATGTATGTGTGCTACGTGTATGAGGGACACGGGTGAGTGTACATGTGCTACGTGTATGATGGACACAGGTGAGTGCACGTGTGCTACATGTATGAGGGACACAGGTGAGTGTACGTGTATGAGGGACACAGGTGAGTGTATGAGGGACATGGGTGAGTGTACGTGTATGAGGGACACAGGTGAGTGTACGTGTGCTACGTGTATGAGGGACACGGGTGAGTGTACATGTGCTACGTGTATGCTGGACACAGGTGAGTGCACGTGTGCTACATGTATGAGGGACACAGGTGAGTGTACGTGTATGAGGGACACAGGTGAGTGTACGTGTGCCACGTGTATGAGGGACACGGGTGAGTGTACGTGTATGAGGGACACAGGTGAGTGTACGTGTGCCACGTGTATGAGGGACACGGGTGAGTGTACGTGTATGAGGGACACAGGTGAGTGTACATGTGCTACGTGTATGAGGGACACAGGTGAGAGTAAGTGTATGAGTGACACAGGTGAGTGTACGTGTGCTACGTGTATGAGGGACACAGGTGAGTGTACGTGTGCTACGTGTATGAGGGACACAGGTGAGTGTACGTGTGCTATGTGTGTGAGGGACACAGGTGAGTGTACGTGTGCTACGTGTATGAGGGACACAGGTGTGTGTACGTGTGCTACGTGTATGAGGGACACAGGTGAGTGTACGTGTGCTACGTGTATGAGGGACACAGGTGAGTGTACGTGTGCTACGTGTATGAGGGACACAGGTGAGTGTACGTGTGCTACGTGTATGAGGGACACAGGTGAGTGTACGTGTGCTACGTGTATGAGGGATACAGGTGAGTGTACGTGTGCTACGTGTGCTACGTGTATGAGGGACACAGGTGAGTGTACGTGTGCTACGTGTATGAGGGACACAGGTGAGTGTACGTGTGCTACGTGTATGAGGGATACAGGTGAGTGTACGTGTGCTACGTGTATGAGGGACACAGGTGGGTGTACATGTGCTACACGAACGAAAGAAAACACAGAGCGCATCCCACTCTAAGTGTAACACAGTTTAATACAAAAAGCACACAAAGCGCTAAAATAACACGTACAATGTGATAAAAAGTAGTAAGCAAAGTCACCAAGTCCTAGTATGTTGCACCAGATATTGTGGGTGTGTCGTCCGTCAGCTGTGTCCTTGATAAGGCTTCCGGAAAACTACAGGAAGACTCGCTGGACCGGGGGATACTCAAAATTCAACACCGGCGCTTCAGGATCCAGGAGAGGGTGAGAGTGCGGCCTCAACGCGTTTCTTCAGGCTACGACCTGACTTTCTCAAGAGGTATATAAAACAAGTAGTTCTAGTCCCTTTTTAAAAAAACCCGGGTCGGGCACACCTCCAAATACAGGAATTTCATTGGCTGTGTATTAGTTCAAGACCTTGGAACGAGGTTGGCGTTCGTGTTAGACCAGTCCAGTCATACACATAATTAAAACTGTATCGGATACATATGAATACATTTGTGAAGAAAAGAAAACATATTTGATAACTAATTGTCTTTTAAAAAGTACATAATCTACAAACACACATTTCTTGAAACACACATTGTAAAAATAATAATAATACATTATATAAGAAGGAGTAGCAATTTATCTAAAAAGAAAACAAACCTATAATATTACAAATGTATTCTGATATAATGCATGTAGGTGGGAAGCATAGTATGATTATTTAACCCTATGCTTGCGTCTAAAATTCCTAAGGAGGAAAAAGGGTTTACATCAATGTCTATTCAAGAGTCACTGAAAAGGAATGGGAAGAAAGTATAAATATAAACAGTTATATGAAATAAATTCGTCAGACAAATGGATAATGGGATAAACTAAGAACTTATATAATTTTCAGTATATGTTACAAAAAAAGAAAAAGAAAGAAAAACAAGATTGCTCCAGAAGCAAATCCATTATATTTAATTAAAATTTACATAAAAGCTTGTAGGTCAAGGTCAATGTTAAGACCTTTCGTACTAACTGTATTAAGGGATTGGAGTTCGTGAATCCAATAGGTTTCACGTTGTCTCAAACTCCTGAGTCTATTTTTGCAACTATTGGGAGCAATCTAATCCAACACCATAATTCTCAATCCTGTATGGTTGGCATTATGATGATTTAGAAAATGGTTAGGGACACTGTGGTTGTCCACTTTGTTCTTAATATTATTTATATGTTCGCTAAACCGATTTTTTTATAAGTCTTTTGGTGCGCCCAATATAAATACATTGGCACTTGCACATCAGGTATACTACAAAAGTTGATTTGCAAGAAAATTTATATTGTATTTTATATGATTTTGAACCGTTCACATCGTTAAAAGTATCACCTCTGATGATGAGACTGCACATAACATAGCTGATACAATAGCTGATACATTTTAAACAGCATTATTGGCCGGAGTTGAGAAGCGCTGCTTTATTGTGTATTTTTTTGTACTGTGTATACTAACTGTGTTTATAAGCAGCAAATCTCATACTGAGCATATATTGTGTTATAAGGATATCAATAGCGCACCCAATTTAAAGTTTCACCTCACATCAATTTATAACATATGACAGGAGAGATGGACACACTGGAAGATAGCAATACGTGTAACTTTGGCGATTGTATATCCAGACACAATAGGCAAAGGTCACAAAATATTCTTAATGTAGAAGCTGCTAACACCACGTTAGAATCGTCAGAAAACCCCATAGACCTATTTAGAGATTTGGAAAAATTACTTAACAGCAATACCAAGGAGTGGCAAGATTTGGTGCTACTGGACAATTATGTCCTACATGAGGTAGTCCCTAGGGGCCTAAGAATTTTTAAGTATCCCGCCTTCGATTTAGAAGAGGTGGAATATACCACCGACTGGGACAAGGCCCTACAGGACTGCTCTATGACCTTGATAAAAATTCTAATTAGATATAGGGAAATTAAATTAAAAAAGTAAAAGTAGCCCTTGATACCATTCTCCCAAAGATCCAACCATTTAAAGAGGAGGAAAGATGGAAAAGGCTTAATAGTAATATACAAGCACGTAACGACAAACTTAATGACGATCTAGTAAAATCTAAGCAACTTAAGTTACAAAGGGATTTAGATGTCTACAGGAAGAATCAAGTTTATACATACAAAAAAGACAAATAAGGGGGAAGAAAGTAATACTATCAATAGTGAAAATGATAATGGGAACAACTATCATAACAAAGGGATGCCCCAGAAGCAACCGCATTTTTATAAAAAGGTCTCAACATTTCAAGACAGAGATAGAGAGAGGTATATCAATACACCTTCCAGATATGCAAAAGAAAAACTGTATGTACACCCAAATGCCAATAGAAATGATTATAATAGAAAGGTGGGACACCCATATCCACAAATGGATAGATACTATCCAGCAAACACACACAATAATTATAATCACTATCATAAACAGCAAAAGAATAGAATGCCACATCAAGAAATTAGAGACAACATTGACACCTCCTATAATAATAGGTATCATGTATTAAACCATCAGACAGAGGGTGACTATGCAAGAGCTAGAGAGAATAATCCCCGAAATCTGGATTTTTATAGAAGGGTCTCAATAGAAAGATCAGATCATACTAACAATCAGCATAAGTCAAAAAAAAATTTAGACTCACGAGAGGACAGAAGATTAGATCAAACACCGCCCCCGTATCAAGAGCCAGTGGGGGTAAGAGAGTCACATTTAAACGCAAAAAGAAAAAGAACAAGCAAGGAACGAGAGGAGGGAGACATATTCAGAGAGCGAGATCACAGAAGGCGTTATTAGTCAAAAATAGGGACAGTGTATTCGATCTCACATCCAACAAACTAAATAATCAGGAACTTAACCTCCTAGCTAAGGGTCTTAATTTTGCCCCTAAGAGGGCCCCTAACAAATTTGAAACCTATTTTGACTAACAGAAGTACATACGAAAGATGACCATAAAAAGATATTTTCTTAAACAACAACCAACAGATAGGAAACAACCCAAAATTATTGAGCCTCTAGACAGAAATGACACTAACACCTTACAAATTTTAGAATCATTAAATGAGGAGGCAGTATCACAAGGTGCATCACAATTGGATTTTAGTATCCATGAGGAGCCTGAAGGAAAATCTGTAAAACATACTGTTTTTAAAAAACCTTCTAACTTTTACCCTGTAAGTGCTCAGGGAGAACATATCAAATTTTTCAATAGACTAGTGAGTACAGATCTTTCCAGATTATGGGAGGAGAAAAATGGAAAATGGGTAACCAAGTTCAATGACAATTTGTCCCCACAAGAAAGGGCAACCTTATTCATTCACCCAAGGATAGTCATTAAGATGGCAGATAAGGGGAGTGGCGTGGTAGTTCAGGATAAATCCGACTACCTAAAGGAAACCATGAGAATCCTAAATGATCCCTATACTTATAAGAAGCTCTCATACAATCCCACCAACAAATATGTCAAAGAATTGACAACAATACTGACAAATGCCAAATTTAATGGCATTTTGAAAAATGAAGAATATCAATTTCTTTTGGATAGGGATCCTAGCATCCCCATTTTTTTTACCATCTCCCCAAAGTCCACAAGACTTTGGTGGATCCCCCTGGGAGGTCGATCATTTTTGGAATTGAATCACTAACCAGTAATTTATCGGCCTATATAGATTACTTTCTCCAACCCCTGGTCAAAACAACTAAATCATTTATAAAAGATACAACTGAGACAATTCTAATTTCTTTCATGTAATTAGCAAGAGTCCATGAGCTAGTGACGTATGGGATATACATTCCTACCAGGAGGGGCAAAGTTTCCCAAACCTCAAAATGCCTATAAATACACCCCTCACCACACCCACAATTCAGTTTTACAAACTTTGCCTCCGATGGAGGTGGTGAAGTAAGTTTGTGCTAGATTCTACGTTGATATGCGCTCCGCAGCAAGTTGGAGCCCGGTTTTCCTCTCAGCGTGCAGTGAAGGTCAGAGGGATGTGAGGAGAGTATTGCCTATTTGAATGCAGTGATCTCCTTCTAAGGGGTCTATTTCATAGGTTCTCTGTTATCGGTCGTAGAGATTCATCTCTTACCTCCCTTTTCAGATCGACGATATACTCTTATATATACCATTACCTCTGCTGATTCTCGTTTCAGTACTGGTTTGGCTTTCTACAAACATGTAGATGAGTGTCCTGGGGTAAGTAAATCTTATTTTCTGTGACACTCTAAGCTATGGTTGGGCACTTTGTTTATAAAGTTCTAAATATATGTATTCAAACATTTATTTGCCTTGACTCAGAATGTTCAACTTTCCTTATTTTTCAGACAGTCAGTTTCATATTTGGGATAATGCATTTGATTTAATCATTTTTTCTTACCTTCAAAAATTTGACTTTTTTTCCCTGTGGGCTGTTAGGCTCGCGGGGGCTGAAAATGCTTCATTTTATTGCGTCATTCTTGGTGCAGACTTTTTTTGGCGCAAAAATTCTTTTCCGTTTCCGGCGTCATACGTGTCGCCGGAAGTTGCCTCATTTTTTTACGTTATTTTGCGCCAAAAATGTCGGCGTTCCGGATGTGGCGTCATTTTTGGCGCCAAAAAGCATTTAGGCGCCAAATAATGTGGGCGTCTTATTTGGCGCTAAAAAATATGGGCGTCGCTTTTGTCTCCACATTATTTAAGTCTCTTTTTTCATTGCTTCTGGTTGCTAGAAGCTTGTTCTTTGGCATTTTTTCCCATTCCTGAAACTGTCATTTAAGGAATTTGATCAATTTTGCTTTATATGTTGTTGTTTTTTCTCTTACATATTGCAAGATGTCTCACGTTGCATCTGAGTCAGAAGATACTACAGGAAAATCGCTGTCTAGTGCTGGATCTACCAAAGCTAAGTGTATCTGCTGTAAACTTTTGGTAGCTATTCCTCCAGCTGTTGTTTGTATTGATTGTCATGACAAACTTGTTAATGCAGATAATATTTCCTTTAGTAAAGTACCATTGCCTGTTGCAGTTCCTTCAACATCTAAGGTGCAGAATGTTCCTGATGACATAAGAGATTTTGTTTCTGAATCCATAAAGAAGGCTATGTCTGTTATTTCTCCTTCTAATAAACGTAAAAAATCTTTTAAAACTTCTCTCCCTACAGATGAATTTTTAAATGAACATCATCATTCTGATTCTGATGACTCTTCTGGTTCAGAGGATTCTGTCTCAGAGCTTGATGCTGATAAATCTTCATATTTATTTAAAATGGAATTTATTCATTCTTTACTTAAAGAAGTTCTAATTGCTTTAGAAATAGAGGATTCTGGTTCTCTTTATACTAATTCTAAACGTTTGGATAAGGTATTTAAATCTCCTGTGGTTATTCCAGAAGTTTTTCCTGTTCCTAATGCTATTTCTGCAGTAATTTCCAAAGAATGGGATAAATTGGGTAATTCATTTACTCCTTCTAAACGTTTTAAGCAATTATATCCTGTGCCGTCTGACAGATTAGAATTTTGGGACAAAATCCCTAAAGTTGATGGGGCTATTTCTACCCTTGCTAAACGTACTACTATTCCTACGTCAGATGGTACTTCGTTTAAGGATCCTTTAGATAGGAAAATTGAATCCTTTCTAAGAAAAGCTTATCTGTGTTCAGGTAATCTTCTTAGACCTGCTATATCTTTGGCTGATGTTGCTGCAGCTTCAACTTTTTGGTTGGAAACCTTAGCGCAACAAGTAACACATCATGATTCTCATGATATTATTATTCTTCTTCAGCATGCTAATAATTTTATCTGTGATGCCATCTTTGATATTATCAGGGTTGATGTCAGGTTTATGTCTCTAGCTATTTTAGCTAGAAGAGCTTTATGGCTTAAGACTTGGAATGCTGATATGGCTTCTAAATCAACTCTACTTTCCATTTCTTTCCAGGGTAAAAAATTATTTGGTTCTCAGTTGGATTCTATTATTTCAACTGTTACTGGTGGGAATGGAACTTTTTTACCACAGGATAAAAAATCTAAGGGTAAAAACAGAGCTAATAATCGTTTTCGTTCCTTTCGTTTCAACAAAGAACAAAAACCTGATCCTTCATCCTCAGGAGCAGTTTCAGTTTGGAAACCATCTCCAAACTGGAATAAATCCAAGCCAGCCAGAAAGGCAAAGCCAGCTTCTAAGTCCACATGAAGGTGCGGCCCTCATTCCAGCTCAGCTGGTAGGGGGCAGGTTACGTTTTTTCAAAGAAATTTGGATCAATTCTGTTCACAATCTTTGGATTCAGAACATTGTTTTAGAAGGGTACAGAATTGGTTTCAAGATGAGACCTC
The DNA here is from genome assembly GCF_027579735.1 of Bombina bombina. Classification (NCBI taxonomy): domain Eukaryota; kingdom Metazoa; phylum Chordata; class Amphibia; order Anura; family Bombinatoridae; genus Bombina; species Bombina bombina. Next base: position 458,676,375 of record NC_069505.1, on the reverse strand, counting down.
CTGCAAAGAGATTTTTTCTTTCCCGTGTCCCAGTAAATCCAGTAAAATCTCAAGCATTTCTGAATTGTGTTTCAGATCTAGAGTTGACTGGAGTAATTATGCCAGTTCCAGTTCAGGAACAGGGGATGGGGTTTTATTCAAATCTCTTCATTGTACCAAAGAAGGAGAATTCCTTCAGACCAGTTCTGGATCTAAAAATATTGAATCGTTATGTAAGGATACCAACGTTCAAGATGGTAACTGTAAGGACTATCTTGCCTTTTGTTCAGCAAGGGAATTATATGTCCACAATAGATTTACAGGATGCATATCTGCATATTCCGATTCATCCGGATCATTATCGGTTCCTGAGATTCTCTTTTCTGGACAAGCATTACCAATTTGTGGCTCTGCCGTTTGGCCTTGCTACAGCTCCAAGAATTTTTACAAAGGTTCTCGGTGCCCTTCTGTCTGTAATCAGAGAACAGGGTATTGTGGTATTTCCTTATTTGGACGATATCTTGGTACTTGCTCAGTCTTTACATTTAGCAGAATTTCATACGAATCGACTTGTGTTGTTTCTTCAAGATCATGGTTGGAGGATCAATTTACCAAAAAGTTCATTGATTCCTCAGACAAGGGTAACCTTTCTGGGTTTCCAAATAGATTCAGTGTCCATGACTCTGTCTTTAACAGACAAGAGGCGTCTAAAACTGATGGCAGCTTGTCGAAACCTTCAGTCACAATCATTCCCTTCGGTAGCCTTATGCATGGAAATTCTAGGTCTTATGACTGCTGCATTGGACGCGATCCCCTCTGCTCGTTTTCACATGCGACCTCTTCAGCTTTGTATGCTGAATCAATGGTGCAAGGATTACACAAAGATATCTCAATTAATATCTTTAAAACCGATTGTTCGACACTCTCTAACGTGGTGGACAGATCACCATCGTTTAATTCAGGGGGCTTCTTTTGTGCTTCCGACCTGGACTGTAATTTCAACAGATGCAAGTCTCACAGGTTGGGGAGCTGTGTGGGGATCTCTGACGGCACAAGGAGTTTGGGAATCTCAGGAGGTGAGATTACCGATCAATATTTTGGAACTCCGTGCAATTTTCAGAGCTCTTCAGTTTTGGCCTCTTCTGAAGAGAGAATCGTTCATTTGTTTTCAGACAGACAATGTCACAACTGTGGCATACATCAATCATCAAGGAGGAACTCACAGTCCTCTGGCTATGAAAGAAGTATCTCGAATTTTGGTTTGGGCGGAATCCAGCTCCTGTCTAATCTCTGCGGTTCATATCCCAGGTGTAGACAATTGGGAAGCGGATTATCTCAGTCGCCAAACGTTGCATCCGGGCGAATGGTCTCTTCACCCAGAGGTATTTCTTCAGATCGTTCAAATGTGGGAACTTCCAGAAATAGATTTGATGGCGTCCCATCTAAACAAGAAACTTCCCAGGTATCTGTCCAGATCCCGGGATCCTCAGGCGGAGGCAGTGGATGCATTATCACTTCCTTGGAAGTATCATCCTGCCTATATCTTTCCGCCTCTAGTTCTTCTTCCAAGAGTAATCTCCAAGATTCTGAAGGAATGCTCGTTTGTTCTGCTGGTAGCTCCGGCATGGCCTCACAGGTTTTGGTATGCGGATCTTGTCCGGATGGCCTCTTGCCAACCGTGGACTCTTCCGTTAAGACCAGACCTTCTGTCACAAGGTCCTTTTTTCCATCAGGATCTGAAATCCTTAAATTTAAAGGTATGGAGATTGAACGCCTGATTCTTCGTCAGAGAGGTTTCTCTGACGCTGTGATTAATACTATGTTACAGGCTCGTAAATCTGTATCTAGAGAGATATATTATAGAGTCTGGAAGACTTATATTTCTTGGTGTATTTCTCATCATTTTTCTTGGCATTCTTTTAGAATTCCGAGAATTTTACAGTTTCTTCAGGATGGTTTAGATAAAGGTTTGTCCGCAAGTTCCTTGAAAGGACAAATCTCTGCTCTTTCTGTTCTTTTTCATAGAAAGATTGCTATTCTTCCTGATATTCATTGTTTTGTACAAGCTTTGGTTCGTATAAAACCTGTCATTAAGTCAATTTCTCCTCCTTGGAGTTTGAATTTGGTTCTGGGGGCTCTTCAAGCTCCTCCGTTTGAACGTATGCATTCATTGGACATTAAATTACTTTCTTGGAAAGTTTTGTTCCTTTTGGCGATCTCTTCTGCCAGAAGAGTCTCTGAATTATCTGCTCTTTCTTGTGAGTCTCCTTTTCTGATTTTTCATCAGGATAAGGCGGTGTTGCGAACTTCTTTTGAATTTTTACCTAAAGTTGTGAATTCCAACAACATTAGTAGAGAAATTGTCCTAATCCTAAGAATTCTAATTCTAATCGTTGCATTCTTTGGATGTTGTTAGAGCTTTGAAATATTATGTTGAAGCTACTAAATCTTTCAGAAAGACTTCTAGTCTATTTGTTATCTTTTCCGGTTCTAGAAAAGGCCAGAAAGCTTCTGCCATTTCTTTGGCATCTTGGTTGAAATCTTTAATTCATCTTGCCTATGTTGAGTCGGGTAAAACTCCGCCTCAGAGAATTACAGCTCATTCTACTAGGTCAGTTTCTACTTCCTGGGCGTTTAGGAATGAAGCTTCGGTTGATCAGATTTGCAAAGCAGCAACTTGGTCCTCTTTGCATACTTTTACTAAATTCTACCATTTGATGTATTTTCTTCTTCTGAAGCAGTTTTTGGTAGAAAAGTACTTCAGGCAGCGGTTTCAGTTTGAATCTTCTGTTTATGTTTTTCATTAAACTTTATTTTGGGTGTGGATTATTTTCAGCAGGAATTGGCTGTCTTTATTTTATCCCTCCCTCTCTAGTGACTCTTGTGTGGAAAGATCCACATCTTGGGTAATCATTATCCCATACGTCACTAGCTCATGGACTCTTGCTAATTACATGAAAGAAAACATAATTTATGTAAGAACTTACCTGATAAATTCATTTCTTTCATATTAGCAAGAGTCCATGAGGCACGCCCTTTTTTTGGGGTGGTTATGATTTTTTTGTATAAAGCACAATTATTCCAATTCCTTATTTTATATGCTTTCGCACTTTTTTCTTATCACCCCACTTCTTGGCTATTCGTTAAACTGAATTGTGGGTGTGGTGAGGGGTGTATTTATATGCATTTTGAGGTTTGGGAAACTTTGCCCCTCCTGGTAGGAATGTATATCCCATACGTCACTAGCTCATGGACTCTTGCTAATATGAAAGAAATGAATTTATCAGGTAAGTTCTTACATAAATTATGTTTTTTGAAGGTCTAAAAAGGGAGCAGGATTATGTATGGCTGACATGCAATGTCACATCATTATACACCTGCATCCCACATGAACTTGGTACCAAAGCAGTAGAAAATAGCCTGCTCGATAGTGATCTCCCATCTATACAGGTGGATTTTATTTTGAAGAGCATAGATTTTATTTTAAAACACAATTATTTCGAGTTCAATTCACAATTTTATTTACAACAACAGGGTACTGCGATGGGGACGACTTTTGCCCCATCGTATGCCAATTTATTTATGAATTTCTTTGAAAATAAATTAATTTGGTCCAACAATCCCTTTAGTTGCCAACTGTTTAAGTATTTCAGATACATAGACAATGTGATTATTATTTGGAGAGGCAAGGAGGAACAGGTCGCCAACTTTATTGAATATATCAACAATAACAATATGAACCTAAAATTTACCAGTAAAATGGAAAGGGAACGGATAGAATTCTTAGATCTAGTATTATTTGTTGACAAAGACAGTAAAATCTCAGTCCAAAACTATAGAAAACCCACGGATAAAAATGGTTTTCTTAACGCTAAAAGTGGATTTCTGCCAAGATGGAAAAAGAACTTTCCACTAGGGCAGTATCAACGAATACGCAGAAATTGCACCCACTTTGAGAATTTTCTCATCGAATCCGCAGTCCTGGACAATAGGTTCCAAGAAAAGGGATATGATCCAGCCCTCCTAGTTAACGTTAAGAACAAAGTAGCAAACATGAATAGGGAGACCATGCTAGACACAAATAAGAAAAAGAAAATGCAACATGATCCAGGGGACAAGGATAATATTAGATTCATTACTACATACAGTCAGGGCTGTAGGGAAATAGAGAACATCCTTAAACAACATTGGAAAGTACTGACTTTAGATCCCATACTAGGTAAGGTCCTACCAGAAAGACCAACAGTTACCTTCAGAAAAAATAAGGACTTAAAAAATTTACTAGCACCTTCTAAATTCAAAGAGATACAAAAATCGATTCCAACAGATAATAAACACTGGCTTAGTAGAACCTATGGCACTTGGCCCTGTGGAATAAAGAACTGCAATATGTGCAGTTGCATCATCAGAGGTGATACTTTTAACGATGTGAACGGTTCAAAATCATATAAAATAAAATATAAATTTTCTTGCAAATCAACTTTTGTAGTATACCTCCTGATGTGCGAGTGCCAATGTATTTATATTGGGCACACCAAAAGACTTATTAAAAAATCGGTTTAGCGAACATATAAATAATATTAAGAACAAAGTGGGCAACCACAGTGTCCCTAACCATTTTCTTAATCATCATAATGCCAACCATACAGGATTGAGAATTATGGTATTGGATTGCTCCCAATAGTTGCAAAAATAGACTCAGGAGTTTGAGACAACATGAAACCTATTGGATTCACGAACTCCAATCTCTTAATACAGTTAGTACGAAAGGTCTTAACATTGACCTTGACCTACAAGCTTTTATGTAAATTTTAATTAAATATAATGAATTTGCTTCTGGAGCAATCTTGTTTTCTTTCATGTAATTAGCAAGAGTCCATGAGCTAGTGACGTATGGGATATACATTCCTACCAGGAGGGGCAAAGTTTCCCAAACCTCAAAATGCCTATAAATACACCCCTCACCACACCCATAATTCAGTTTTACAAACTTTGCCTCCCGTGGAGGTGGTGAAGTAAGTTTGTGCTAGATTCTTCATTGATATGCGCTTCGCAGCAGGCTGGAGCCCGGTTTTCCTCTCAGAGTGCAGTGAATGTCAGAGGGATGTGAAGAGAGTATTGCCTATTTGAATACCATGGTCTCCTTCTACAGGATCTATTTCATAGGTTCTCTGTTATCGGTCGTAGAGATTTCTTCTCCTACCTCCCTTTTCAGATCGACGATATACTCTTATATACCATTACCTCTACTGATTCTCGTTTCAGTACTGGTTTGGCTATCTACTATATGTAGATGAGTGTCTTGGGGTAAGTAAGTCTTATTTTATTATGACACTCTTAAGCTATGGTTGGGCACTTTATTTATAAAGTTCTAAATATATGTGTTTAAACTTATATTTGCCATGATTCAGGGTGATCAGTATTCCTTATTTCAGACAGTCAGTTTCATTATTTGGGATAATGCATATGAATGATTATTTTTTCTTACCTTAAAAGTTTTTCAATTGACTTTTTTCCCTGCGGGCTGTTAGGCTCGCAGGGGCTGAAAATGCTTCAATTTATTGCGTCATTTTTGGCGCTGACTTTTTTTGCGCAAATATTTTGTCATTTCCGGCGCCCTAATTGACGCCAGAAGTTGATTTTGTCATTTCCGGCGCCCTAATTGACGCCGGAAGTTGTTCGTGGTTACGTCATTTTTTTGACGTTTTTTGTGTCAGACTTTTTTTTTGCGGCAAAAATGTGGGCGTTATTTTTTTCAGCGTCACCTGATGTGGCGTCATACTTAGCGCCAAAAAATATAGGCGTTAACGCCAATAATGTGGGCGTCATTTTGGCGCCAAAAAATGTGGGCGTCATTCTTGTCTCCACCTTTTTTTCACATTATTTCAGTCTCATTTTTCATTGCTTCTGGTTGATAGAGGCTTGTTCATTGGCATTTTTTCCCATTCCTGAAACTGTCATTTAAGGAATTTGATAATTTTGCTTTATATGTTGTTTTTTCTATTACATATTGCAAGATGTCTCAACTTGACCCTGGATCAGAATCTACTTCTGGAAAGACGCTGCCTGATGCTGGTTCTACCAAAGTTAAGTGCATTTGTTGTAAACTTGTGGTAACTGTTCCTCCGGCTGTAGTTTGTGATGAATGTCATGATAAACTTGCTAATGCAGATAGTATTTCCATTAGTAATAATCCATTACCTGTTGTTGTTCCCTCAACATCTAATACTCAGGATGTTCCTGTTAATGTAAAAGAATTTGTTTCTAAATCTATTAGGAAGGCTCTGTCTGTTATTCCTCCTTCCAGTAAACATAAAAGGTCTTTTAAAACTTCTCATATTTCAGATGAATTTTTAAGTGACCGTCATCATTCTGACTTGTCTGTTTCTGATGAGGATCTATCTGGTTCAGAAGATTCTGTCTCAGATATTGACACTGATAAATCTTCATATTTATTTAAAATGGAATTTATTCGTTCTTTACTTAAAGAAGTGTTAATCACATTAGATATGGAGGAGTCTAGTCCTCTTGATACTAAATCTACTAAGCGTTTAAATTCGGTTTTCAAACCTCATATAGTTATTCCAGAAGTTTTTCCTGTCCCTGATGCTATTTCTGAAGTAATTTCTAGGGAATGGAATAATCTGGGTACTTCATTTACTCCTTCTCAAAGGTTTAAGAAATTGTACCCTGTGCCATCTGATAGATTAGAGTTTTGGGACAAAATCCCTAAAGTTGATGGGGCTATCTCTACTCTTGCTAAACGTACTACTATTCCTACGGCGGATAGTACTTCCTTTAAGGATCCTTTAGATAGGAAACTTGAATCCTTTCTAAGGAGAGCTTATTTATGTTCAGGTAATCTTCTTAGACCTGCTATTTCTTTGGCTGATGTTGCTGCAGCTTCAACTTTCTGGTTGGAGGCTTTAGCGCAACAAGTGTCAGACCATAATACTCATAGCATTGTTAAACTTCTTCAACATGCTAATAACTTTATTTGTGATGCCATCTTTGATATCATTAGAATTGATGTCAGGTATATGTCTTTAGCTATTTTAGCTAGAAGAGCTTTATGGCTTAAAACTTGGAATGCAGATATGACTTCTAAGTCAACTTTGCTTTCTCTTTCTTTCCAAGGTAATAAATTATTTGGTTCTCAGTTGGATTCTATTATTTCAACTGTTACTGGGTGGAAAGGAACCTTTTTGCCTCAGGACAAAAAATCTAAAGGTATATACAGGGCTGCTAATCGTTTTCGTTCCTTTCGTCAGAATAAGGAACAGAAGCCTGACCCTTCCCCTAAAGGAACGGTTTCTGTTTGGAAACCTTCTCCAGTCTGGAATAAATCCAAGCCTTTTAGAAAGTCAAAGCCAGCTCCCAAGTCCACATGAAGGTGCGGCCCTCATTCCAGCACAGCTGGTAGGGGGCAGGTTACGATTTTTCAAAGATATTTGGATCAATTCGATTCACAGTCTTTGGATTCAGAACAAGGTAAGGCCGCCTGCGAGAAGATTTTTTCTCTCTCGCATTCCAATAAACCCAGTGAAGGCTCAGGCGTTTCTGAAATGTGTTTCAGATCTAGAGTTGGCTGGGGTAATTGTGCCAGTTCCAGTTCTGGAACAGGGTCTGGGGTTTTACTCAAATCTATTCATTGTACCAAAGAAGGAAAATTCCTTCAGACCAGTTCTGGATCTAAAAATATTGAATCGTTATGTAAGGATACCAACATTCAAAATGGTAACTATAAGGACTATTCTGCCTTTTGTTCAGCAAGGGCATTATATGTCCACAATAGATTTACAGGATGCATACCTTCATATTCCAATTCATCCAGCTCATTATCAGTTTCTGAGATTCTCTTTTCTCTTGTTAAGTGTATCCAGTCCACGGATCATCCATTACTTGTGGGATATTCTCCTTCCCAACAGGAAGTTGCAAGAGGATCACCCACAGCAGAGCTGCTATATAGCTCCTCCCCTCACTGCCATATCCAGTCATTCTCTTGCAACTCTCAACTAAGATGGAGGTCGTAAGAGGACTGTGGTGTTTTATACTTAGTTTTATTTCTTCAATCAAAAGTTTGTTATTTTTAAATGGTACCGGAGTGTACTGTTTATCTCAGGCAGTATTTAGAAGAAGAATCTGCCTGCGTTTTCTATGATCTTAGCAGAAGTAACTAAGATCCTTTGCTGTTCTCACATATTCTGAGGAGTGAGGTAACTTCAGAGGGGGAATAGCGTGCAGGTTTTCCTGTAATAAGGTATGTGCAGTTAAAATATTTTTCTAGGGATGGAATTTGCTAGAAAATGCTGCTGATACCGAAATAATGTAAGTAAAGCCTTAAATGCAGTGATAGCGACTGGTATCAGGCTTATTAATAGAGATACATACTCTTATAAAAGTGTATTTTAAAACGTTTGCTGGCATGTTTAATCGTTTTTTACATATGTTTGGTGATAAAACTTATTGAGGCCTAGTTTTTTCCACATGGCTGGCTTGAATTTTGCCTAGAAACAGTTCCCTGAGGCTTCCCACTGTTGTAATATGAGTGGGAGGGGCCTATTTTGGCGTTTTTTTTGCACAGCAAAAATTACAGACACAGACATCCAGCTTCTTCCTGCATGATCCAGGACTTTTCTGAAGGGCTCAAAAGGCTTCAAAAGTCGTATTGAGGGAGGTAAAAAGCCACAGTAGAGCTGTGGCAGTTGTTGTGACTGTTTAAAAAACGTTTTTGTCATTTGTTATTCCGTTTTTGGTATTAAGGGGTTAATCATCCATTTGCAAGTGGGTGCAATGCTCTGCTAACTTATTACATACACTGTAAAAATTTCGTTAGTGTAACTGCATTTTTTTACTGTTATTTCAAAATTTGGGAAAATTTGTGTTTCTTAAAGGCGCAGTAAGGTTTTTTTATATTGCTTGTAAACTTGTTTTAAAGTGTTTTCCAAGCTTGCTAGTCTCATTGTGTCAGGATGTCATTCTGCCAACCGGACTTACTTTCCTTTTTTTTTTTTTTCTGACTTGTACCTTTAAATTTCAATTAAGGTCATGTTCACTCCCTATAAATTCCCAGCAGCCCTTTTTCTTTTGCTTGGTATTATTGTGCCTACATTATATCCAGCCTCTGCCTTGCATTTGATGTATAGGAAATTATCAACTCTCTTTGGATCAAGTTATCCTTATCTAAATCAAAACTACTCTTCAGCAGCGCTCTCTGTGTAAGCACTACCTTGCTGCCTGAACTTCCTGTGTCGGATCTTCGCACAGAACTACTTCCACCTAAGACGACCGGACCTCGTATCCTTCCGCGGTGACGTCACACGCCAGCTTCACAGATCAACGGACATTGCTAGCTGCTGCTCCTGCTCCGCTACCGTCAGGGCTTTGTTCCACTGCCCATTTGACTACCGAAGTTCTATCCATAATCCAAACTAAGGGGACAAGGTAATAAAATGTACATATACGTATACTAACTTCTACTCCTTATAAATCCTTGCCTAAAACGTTCCTATCTAAGTTAACTTGATCAGCTAAAGTCTCTTACTAAGTGGCATATTTTAACTCTAATTTTTGTTACTGAATTTTTAAGGTTCTTCCAGTAAACTATACTACAAAGGTCTTAAATTATCTTAATGTAGCCAAAGTTCACTGGTGAACCAGTATATTAACACTCTGGTTGTATATGGGTATCAGAACACCATCTAGGTGTTTTATCTGTTCCCCTCACATCTCCCAGAAACAAAACCCAATTTTCACATCTCAGCAGCTGAGGTCAGTTTTTTGTAACACCTTTATCTCTCTAGTTGTTGTAGGTTGCTGATAAATTGACAGAGCCTGACACATTGCTAGTCTGTTTAAACATGTCTGACACAGAGGAACCTACTTGTTCATTATGTTTGAAAGCCATGGTGGAGCCCCATAGGAGAATGTGTACTAAATGTATTGATTTCACCTTAAACAGTAAAGATCAGTCTTTATCTATAAAAGAATTATCACCAGAGGGTTCTGTCGAGGGGGAAGTTATGCCGACTAACTCTCCCCACGTGTCAGACCCTTCGCCTCCCGCTCAGGGGACGCACGCTAATATGGCGCCAATTACATCAGGGACGCCCATAGCGATTACCTTGCAGGACATGGCTGCAATCATGAATAATACCCTGTCAGAGGTATTATCTAGATTGCCTGAATTAAGAGGCAAGCGCGATAGCTTTGGGGTTAGGAGAGATACAGAGCGCGCAAATGCTGTTAGAGCCATGTCTGATACTGCGTCACAGTATGCAGAACATGAGGACGGAGAGCTTCAGTCTGTGGGTGACATCTCTGACTTGGGGAAACCTGATTCAGAGATTTCTAATTTTAAATTTAAGCTTGAGAACCTCCGTGTATTGCTTGGGGAGGTATTAGCTGCTCTGAATGACTGTAACACAGTTGCAATTCCAGAGAAATTGTGTAGGCTGGATAGATACTATGCGGTGCCGGTGTGTACTGACGTTTTTCCTATACCTAAAAGGCTTACAGAAATTATTAGCAAGGAGTGGGATAGACCCGGTGTGCCCTTTTCCCCACCTCCTATATTTAGAAAAATGTTTCCAATAGACGCCACTACACGGGACTTATGGCAGACGGTCCCTAAGGTGGAGGGAGAAGTTTCTACTTTAGCAAAGCGTACCACTATCCCAGTTGAGGACAGTTGTGCTTTTTCAGATCCAATGGATAAAAAATTGGAGGGTTACCTTAAGAAAATGTTTATTCAACAAGGTTTTATTTTACAGCCCCTTGCATGCATTGCGCCTGTCACTGCTGCGGCGGCATTCTGGTTTGAGGCCCTGGAAGAGGCCATCCAGACAGCTCCATTGAATGAAATTATTGACAAGCTTAGAACGCTTAAGCTAGCTAACTCATTTGTTTCTGATGCCATTGTTCATTTGACTAAACTAACGGCTAAGAATTCCGGATTCACCATCCAGGCGCGTAGGGCGCTATGGCTTAAATCCTGGTCAGCTGACGTGACTTCAAAGTCTAAATTACTCAACATTCCTTTCAAGGGGCAGACCTTATTCGGGCCTGGCTTGAAGGAAATTATTGCTGACATTACTGGAGGCAAGGGTCATACCCTTCCCCAGGACAGGGCCAAATCAAAGGCCAAACAGTCTAATTTTCGTGCCTTTCGAAATTTCAAGGCAGGAGCAGCATCAACTTCCTCCGCTTCAAAACAAGAGGGAACTGTTGCTCATACAGGCCTGGAAACCTAACCAGTCCTGGAACAAGGGCAAGCAGGCCAGAAAGCCTGCTGCTGCCCCCAAGACAGCATGAAGCAACGGCCCCCTATCTGGAAACGGATCTAGTGGGGGGCAGACTTTCTCTCTTCGCCCAGGCGTGGGCAAGAGATGTTCAGGATCCCTGGGCGTTGGAGATCATATCTCAGGGATATCTTCTGGACTTCAAAGCTTCTCCTCCACAAGGGAGATTTCATCTTTCAAGGTTATTAGCAAACCAGATAAAGAAAGAGGCATTCCTAAGCTGTGTGCAATACCTCCTAGTAATGGGAGTGATCCATCCAGTTCCGCGGACGGAACAAGGACAGGGATTTTATTCAAATCTGTTTGTGGTTCCCAAGAAAGAGGGAACCTTCAGACCAATCTTGGATCTAAAGATATTAAACAAATTCCTCAGTTCCATCATTCAAAATGGAAACTATTCGGACCATCCTACCCATGATCCAAGAGGGTCAGTACATGACCACAGTGGACTTAAAGGATGCCTACCTTCACATACCGATTCACAAAGATCATCATCGGTTCCTAAGGTTTGCCTTTCTAGACAGGCATTACCAATTTGTAGCTCTTCCCTTCGGGTTGGCCACTGCCCGAGAATTTTTACAAAGGTTCTGGGCTCACTTCTGGCGGTTCTAAGACCGCGAGGCATAGCGGTGGCTCCGTATCTAGACAACATCCTGATACAGGCGTCAAGCTTTCAAATTGCCAAGTCTCATACAGAGATAGTTCTGGCATTTCTGAGGTCGCATGGGTGGAAAGTGAACGTGGAAAAGAGTTCTCTATCACCACTCAAAAGAGTCTCCTTCCTAGGGACTCTTTTATAGATTCTGTAGAGATGAAAATTTACCTGACGGAGTCCAGGTTATCAAAACTTCTAAATGCTTGCCGTGTCCTTCATTCCATTCCACGCCCGTCAGTGGCTCAGTGCATGGAAGTAATCGGCTTAATGGTAGCGGCAATGGACATAGTGCCATTTGCGCGCCTGCATCTCAGACCGCTGCAATTATTCATGCTAAGTCAGTGGAATGGGGATTACTCAGATTTGTCCCCTCTACTAAATCTGGATCAAGAGACCAGAGATTCTCTTCTCTGGTGGCTTTCTCGGGTCCATCTGTCCAAGGGTATGACCTTTCGCAGGCCAGATTGGACGATTGTAACAGATGCCAGCCTTCTAGGTTGGGGCGCAGTCTGGAACTCCCTGAAGGCTCAGGGATCGTGGACTCAGGAGGAGAAACTCCTCCCAATAAATATTCTGGAGTTAAGAGCAATATTCAATGCTCTTCTAGCTTGGCCTCAGTTAGCAACACTGAGGTTCATCAGATTTCAGTCAGACAACATCACGACTGTGGCTTACATCAACCATCAAGGGGGAACCAGGAGTTCCCTAGCGATGTTAGAAGTCTCAAAGATAATTCGCTGGGCAGAGTCTCACTCTTGCCACCTGTCAGCGATCCACATCCCAGGCGTAGAGAACTGGGAGGCGGATTTTCTAAGTCGTCAGACTTTTCATCCGGGGGAGTGGGAACTCCATCCGGAGGTGTTAGCTCAACTGATCCATCGTTGGGGCAAACCAGAACTGGATCTCATGGCGTCTCGCCAGAACGCCAAGCTTCCTTGTTACGGATCCAGGTCCAGGGACCCGGGAGCAACGCTGATAGATGCTCTAGCAGCTCCTTGGTTCTTCAACCGGGCCTATGTGTTTCCACCGTTTCCTCTGCTCCCTCGACTGATTGCCAAAATCAAGCAGGAGAGAGCATCAGTGATTCTGATAGCGCCTGCGTGGCCACGCAGGACCTGGTATGCAGACCTAGTGGACATGTCATCTCTTCCACCATGGACTCTGCCTCTGAGGCAGGACCTTCTAATACAAGGTCCTTTCAATCATCCAAATCTAATTTCTCTGAGACTGACTGCATGGAGATTGAACGCTTGATTCTATCAAGGCGTGTCTTCTCCGAGTCAGTCATTGATACCTTAATACAGGCTCGGAAGCCTGTCACCAGGAAAATCTACCATAAGATATGGCATAAATATCTTTATTGGTGTGAATCCAAGAGTTACTCATGGAGTAAGGTTAGGATTCCTAGGATATTGTCCTTTCTCCAAGAGGGTTTGGACAAAGGCTTATCAGCTAGTTCTTTAAAAGGACAGATCTCTGCTCTGTCTATTCTTTTGCACAAGCGTCTGGCAGAAGTTCCAGACATCCAGGCATTTTGTCAGGCTTTGGTTAGGATTAAGCCTGTGTTTAAAACTGTTACTCCCCCGTGGAGCTTAAACTTGGTTCTTAAAGTTCTTCAGGGAGTTCCGTTTGAACCCCTTCATTCCATTGATATTAAACTTTTATCTTGGAAAGTTCTGTTTTTGATGGCTATTTCCTCGGCTCGAAGAGTCTCTGAGTTATCTGCCTTACATTGTGATTCTCCTTATCTGATTTTTCATTCAGACAAGGTAGTTCTGCGTACCAAACCTGGGTTTTTACCTAAGGTGGCTTCTAACAGGAATATCAATCAAGAGATTGTTGTTCCATCATTGTGTCCTAATCCTTCTTCAAAGAAGGAACGTCTTTTGCATAATCTGGACGTAGTCCGTGCCTTGAAGTTTTACTTACAGGCTACTAAAGATTTTCGTCAAACATCTGCCCTGTTTGTCGTTTACTCTGGACAGAGGAGAGGTCAAAAAGCTTCGACAACCTCTCTCTCCTTTTGGCTCCAGAGCATAATACGCTTAGCCTATGAGACTGCTGGACAGCAGCCCCCTGAAAGGATTACAGCTCATTCTACTAGAGCTGTGGCTTCCACCTGGGCCTTTAAAAATGAGGCCTCTGTTGAACAGATTTGCAAGGCTGCGACTTGGTCTTCGCTTCACACCTTTTCAAAATTTTACAAATTTGACACTTTTGCTTCTTCGGAGGCTGTTTTTGGGAGAAAGGTTCTACAGGCAGTGGTTCCTTCCGTTTAAGTTCCTGCCTTGTCCCTCCCATCATCCGTGTAGTTTAGCTTTGGTATTGGTATCCCACAAGTAATGGATGATCCGTGGACTGGATACACTTAACAAGAGAAAACATAATTTATGCTTACCTGATAAATTTATTTCTCTTGTAGTGTATCCAGTCCACGGCCCGCCCTGTCCTTTTAAGGCAGGTCTAACTTTTAATTAAACTACAATCAACACTGCACCCTATGGTTTCGCCTTTCTCGTCTTGTTTCGGTTGAATGACTGGATATGGCAGTGAGGGGAGGAGCTATATAGCAGTTCTGCTGTGGGTGATCCTCTTGCAACTTCCTGTTGGGAAGGAGAATATCCCACAAGTAATGGATGATCCGTGGACTGGATACACTACAAGAGAAATAAATTTATCAGGTAAGCATAAATTATGTTTTCTAGACAAGCATTACCAGTTTGTGGCCCTTCCGTTTGGCCTAGCAACAGCTCCAAGGATCTTTTCAAAGGTTCTCGGTGCCCTTCTCTCTGTAATCAGAGAACAGGGTATTGCGGTATTTCCTTATTTGGACGATATCTTGGTACTTGCTCAGTCTTCACATTCTGCAGAATCTCATATGAATCAACTTGTGTCGTTTCTTCAAAGACATGGTTGGAGGATCAATTTACCAAAGAGTTCATTGATTCCTCAGACAAAGGTAACCTTTTTGGGTTTTCAAATAGATTCAGTGTCCATGACCGTGTCTCTAACAGAAAAGAGACGTCTGAAATTGGTTTCAGCCTGTCGAAACCTTCAGTCTCAATCATTCCTTTCGGTAGCTTTGTGCATGGAAATTCTAGGTCTCATGACTGCTGCATCGGACGCGATCCCCTTTGCTCGTTTTCACATGCGACCTCTTCAGCTTTGTATGCTGAACCAGTGGTGCAGGGATTTTACAAAGATATCACAATTAATATCCTTAAATCCCAATGTACGACACTCTCTGACGTGGTGGATAGATCACCATTGTTTAGTCCAAGGGGCTTCTTTTGTTCGTCCAACCTGGACTGTGATCTCAACAGATGCGAGTCTGTCAGGTTGGGGAGCTGTATGGGGATCTCTGACAGCGCAGGGGGTTTGGGAATCTCAGGAGGCGAGATTACCAATCAACATTTTGGAACTCCTTGCGATTTTCAGAGCTCTTCAGTTCTGGCCTCTTCTGAAGAGAGAATCGTTTATTTGTTTTCAGACAGACAATGTCACAACCGTGGCATATGTCAATCATCAAGGTGGGACTCACAGTCCTCAGGCTATGAAAGAAGTATCTCGGATACTTGTATGGGCGGAATCCAGCTCCTGTCTAATCTCTGCGGATCACATCCCAGGTGTAGACAATTGGGAAGCGGATTATCTCAGTCGCCAGACGTTACATCCGGGCGAATGGTCCCTTCACCCAGAGGTATTTCTTCAGATTGTTCAAATTCCAGAAATAGATCTGATGGCCTCTCATCTAAACAAGAAACTTCCCAGGTATCTGTCCAGATCCAGGGATCCTCAGGCGGAGGCAGTGGACGCGTTGTCGCTTCCTTGGGATTATCATCCTGCCTATATCTTTCCGCCTCTAGTTCTTCTTCCAAAAGTGATTTCCAAAATTCTAATGGAACATTCGTTTGTACTGCTGGTGGCTCCAGCATGGCCTCACAGGTTTTGGTATGTGGATCTCATTCGGATGGCCAGTTGCCAACCTTGGACTCTTCCGTTAAGACCAGACCTATCTCAAGGCCCTTTTTTCCATCAGGATCTCAAATCATTAAATTTGAAGGTATGGAGATTGAACGCTTGATTCTTAGTCATAGAGGTTTCTCTGACTCAGTAATTAATACTATGTTACAGGCTCGTAAATCTGTGTCTAGGAAGATTTATTATCGAGTCTGGAAGACTTACATTTCTTGGTGTTCTTCTCATAAATTCTCCTGGCATTCTTTTAGAATTCCTAGAATTTTACAGTTTCTTCAGGATGGTTTGGATAAAGGTTTGTCTGCAAGTTCCTTGAAAGGACAAATCTTTGCTCTTTCTGTTCTTTTTCACAGAAAGATTGCTATTCTTCCTGATATTCATTGTTTTGTGCAGGCTTTGGTTCGTATCAAACCTGTCATTAAGTCAATCTCTCCTCCTTGGAGTCTTAATTTGGTTCTGAGGGCTTTACAGGCTCCTCCGTTTGAACCTATGCATTCTCTGGATATTAAATTACTTTCTTGGAAAGTTCTGTTCCTTTTGGCCATCTCTTCTGCTAGAAGAGTTTTTGAGTTATCTGCTCTTTCTTGTGAATCTCCTTTTCTGATTTTTCATCAGGATAAGGCGGTGTTGCGGACTTCATTTAAATTTTTACCTAAGGTTGTGAATTCTAACAACATTAGTAGAGAAATTGTTGTTCCTTCATTGTGTCCTAATCCTAAGAATTCTCTGGAGAGATCTTTACATTCTTTGGATGTAGTAAGAGCTTTAAAATATTATGTTGAAGCTACTAAAGATTTTAGAAAGACTTCTAGTCTATTTGTTATCTTTTCTGGTTCCAGAAAAGGTCAGAAGGCCTCCGCCATTTCTTTGGCGTCTTGGTTAAAGTCTTTGATTCATCATGCTTATGTGGAGTCGGGTAAGTCCCCGCCTCAAAGGATTACGGCTCATTCTACTAGGTCAGTTTCTACTTCCTGGGCTTTTAGGAATGAAGCTTCTGTTGATCAGATTTGCAAAGCAGCAACTTGGTCTTCTTTGCATACTTTTACTAAATTCTACCATTTTGATGTTTTCTCTTCTTCTGAAGCAGTTTTTGGTAGAAAAGTACTTCAGGCAGCTGTTTCAGTTTGATTCTTCTGCTTATAATTTCAGTTTTTTTCATTATTAAGATTAAAACTTTTGTTTTGGGTTGTGGATTATTATTTTTCAGCGGAATTGGCTGTCTTTATTTTATCCCTCCCTCTCTAGTGACTCTTGCGTGGAAGTTCCACATCTTGGGTATTTATTATCCCATACGTCACTAGCTCATGGACTCTTGTTAAATGCATGAAAGAAAACATAATTTATGTAAGAACTTACCTGATAAATTCATTTCTTTCATATTAGCAAGAGTCCATGAGGCCCACCCTTTTTTATGGTGGTTATGATTTTTTTGTATAAAGCACAATTATTCCAATTCCTTATTTTGATGCTTTCGCTCCTTTCTTATCACCCCACTTCTTGGCTATTCGTTAAACTGAATTGTGGTTGTGGTGAGGGGTGTATTTATAGGCATTTTGAGGTTTGGGAAACTTTGCCCCTCCTGGTAGGAATGTATATCCCATACGTCACTAACTCATGGACTCTTGCTAATATGAAAGAAATGAATTTATCAGGTAAGTTCTTACATAAATTATGTTTTTCTTTCTTTTTTCTTTTTTTGTAACATATACTGAAAAATATATAAGTTCTTAGTTTATCCCATTATCCATTTGTCTGATGAATTTATTTATTTCATATAACTGTTTATATTTATACTTTCTTCCCATTCCTTTTCAGTGACTCTTGAATAGACATTGATGTAAACCCTTTTTCCTCATTAGGAATTTTAGACGCAAGCAAACGGTTAAATAATCATACTATGCTTCCCACCTACATGCATTATATCAGAATACATTTTTAATATTATAGGTTTGTTTTCTTTTTAGATAAATTGCTACTCCTTCTTATATAATGTATTATTATTATTTTTACAATGTGTGTTTCATGAAATGTGTGTTCGTAGATTATGTACTTTTTAAAACACAAATTGGTTATCAAATATGTTTTCTTCACAAATGTATTCATATGTATCCGATACAGTTTTAATTATGTGTATGACTGGACTGGTCTAACACGAACGCCAGCCTCCTTCCAAGGTCTTGAACTAACACACAGCCAATGAAATTCCTGTATTTGGAGGTGTGCCCAACCCTGTTTTTTTTTTAAAAGGGACTAGAACTACTTGTTTTATATACCTCTTGAGAAAGTCAGGTCGTAGCCTGAAGAAATGCGTTGAGGCCGCACTCTCACCCTCTCCTGGTTCCTGAAGCGCCGGTGTTGAATTTTGAGTATCCCCCGGTCCAGCTGACGAGGTGACGGACGACACACCCACAATATCCGGTGCAACATACTAGGACTTGGTGACTTTGCTTACTACTTTTTATCACATTGTACGTGTTATTTTAGCGCTTTGTGTGGTTTTTGTATTAAACAGTGTTACACTTAGAGTGGGATGCGCTCTGTGTTTTCTTTCGTTCTATAGTTTCACCTATGATCAGGAGCACAGCCCTGCGTCTTACACCGGTGAAGCATCCACACACTACACCGCAGCTGGGGAGTATTTTTACCCCTCAGATTTCTGTTTGATGCTACTATTTCTGTTTGATGCTACTAATTGTATTTACTTTATTGGGCTGCAGAATTCACTCTGACTGCTGAATTACTTGTCTATTGTCTATAGCAGATTAGAGAGCTACAACAAAATATTTTTTTTGTGGAACTTATACATCATTGATTTTTTATGTATGCATAAACATAGCTAGATACATTTTAAACAGCGTTATTGGCCGGAGTTGAGAAGCGCAGCTTTATTGTGTATTTTTTGTACTGTGTACGTGTGCTACGTGTATGAGGGACACAGTTGAGTGTACGTGTGCTACGTGTATGAGGGACACAGGTGAGTGTACATGTGCTACGTGTATGAGGGACACAGGTGAGTACGTGTATGAGGGACACAGGTGAGTGTACGTGTATGAGGGACACAGGTGAGTGTACGTGTGCTACGTGTATGAGGGACACAGGTGAGTGTACGTGTGCTACGTGGATGAGGGACACAGGTGAGTGTACGTGTGCTACGTGTATGATGGACACAGGTGAGTGTACATGTGCTACGTGTATGAGGGATACAGGTGATTGTACGTGTGCTACGTGTATGAGGGACACAGGTGAGTGTACGTGTGCTACGTGGATGAGGGACACAGGTGAGTGTACGTGTATGAGGGACATAGGTGAGTGTACATGTGCTACGTTTATGAGGGACACAGGTGAGTGTACGCGTGCTACGTGTATGAAGGACACAGGTGAGTGTACATGTGCTACGTGTATGAGGGACACAGGTGAGTGTACGCGTGCTATATGGATGAGGGACACAGGTGAGTGTACGTGTATGAGGGACATAGGTGAGTGTACATGTGCTACGTGTATGAGGGACACAGGTGAGTGTACGCGTGCTACGTGTATGAAGGACACAGGTGAGTGTACATGTGCTACGTGGATGAGGGACACAGGTGAGTGTACGCGTGCTACGTGGATGAGGGACACAGGTGAGTGTACGTGTATGAGGGACATAGGTGAGTGTACATGTGCTACATGTATGAGGGACACAGGTGAGTGTACGCGTGCTACGTGTATGAGGGACACAGGTGAGTGTACATGTGCTAAGTTTATGAGGGACACAGGTGAGTGTACGCGTGCTACATGGATGAGGGACACAGGTGAGTGTACGTGTATGAGGGACACAGATGAGTGTACATGTGCTACATGTATGAGGGATACAGGTCAGTGTACGTGTATGAGGGACACAGGTGAGTGTACGTGTATGAAGGACACAGGTGAGTGTACGTGTGCTACGTGTATGAGGGACACAGGTGAGTACGTGTATGAGGGACACAGGTGAGTGTACGTGTGCTACGTGTATGAGGGACACAGGTGAGTACGTGTGCTACGTGTATGAGGGACACAGGTGAGTGTACGTGTATGAGGGACACAGGTGAGTGTACGTGTGCTACGTGTGTGAGGGACACAGTTGAGTGTACGTGTGCTACGTGTATGAGGGACACAGGTGAGTGTACGTGTATGAGGGACACAGGTGAGTGTACATGTGCTACGTGGATGAGGGACACAGGTGAGTGTACGTGTATGAGGGACACAGGTGAGTGTACATGTGCTACGTGTATGAGGGACACAGGTGAGTACGTTTGCTACGTGTATGAGGGACACAGGTGAGTGTACGTGTATGAGGGACACAGGTGAGTGTACGTGTGCTACGTTTATGAGGGACACAGTTGAGTGTACGTGTGCTACGTGTATGAGGGACACAGGTGAGTGTACGTGTATGAGGGACACAGGTGAGTGTACATGTGCTACGTATATGAGGGACACAGGTGAGTACGTGTATGAGGGACACAGGTGAGTGTACGTGTGCTACGTGTATGAGGGACACAGGTGAGTGTACATGTGCTACGTGTATGAGGGATACAGGTGAGTGTACATGTGCTACGTGTATGAGGGACACAGGTGAGTGTACGTGTGCTACGTGGATGAGGGACACAGGTGAGTGTACGTGTATGAGGGACATAGGTGAGTGTACATGTGCTACGTGTATGAGGGACACAGGTGAGTGTACGCATGCTACGTGTATGAGGGACACAGGTGAGTGTACATGTGCTACGTGTATGAGGGACACAGGTGAGTGTACATGTGCTACGTGTATGAGGGACACAGGTGAGTGTACGTGGATGAGGGACACAGGTGAGTGTACATGTGCTACGTGTATGAGGGACACAGGTGAGTGTACGTGGATGAGGGACACAGGTGAGTGTACGTGTATGAGGGACACAGGTGAGTGTACATGTGCTACGTGTATGAGGGATACAGGTCAGTGTACATGTGCTACATGTATGAGGGATACAGGTCAGTGTACATGTGCTACATGTATGAGGGATACAGGTCAGTGTACATGTCCTACGTGTATGAGGGATACAGATGAGTGTACGTGTATGAGGGGCACAGGTGAGTGTACGTGTCTTACATGTATGTGGGGCACAGGTGAGTGAACGTGTTTTACATGTATGAGGGTCACAGGTGAGTGTACGTGTCTTACATGTATGAGGGTCACAGGTGAGTGTACGTGTCTTACATGTATGGCGGTCACAGGTGAGTGTACGTGTCTTACATGTATGAGGGGCACAGGTGAGTGTACGTGTCTTACATGTATGGCGGTCACAGGTGAGTGTACGTGTCTTACATGTATGAGGGGCACAGGTGAGTGTACGTGTCTTACATGTATGGCGGTCACAGGTGAATGTACGTGTCTTACATGTATGAGGGGCACAGGTGTTTAAAGGTTTAATCTAAATATTTGTCTTCCGTTTCCTCTTTTATTAAAGAAATGGAAAATACTGTTGTCCTGAACTTTATAAATCCCTTGATATCTTCTGACAGTTTCTGCAATATCAGAAAAAAGGGGGTGTAATTATCTCTCCTGATCAGTATGAGAAATACTGCACAACTTTTATAAACTAAAACATTTCTCAAGTTGTGCTCTGTCTGAATTACAAAATAATTATCTTTAAACGATATGAAACCCCAAAAAACTAAGTCTTTCTATTTAATTTATTGTTTAGAAACTAAGTCCTGCTTTAGTAGCCTCCTTTATAGAGTTTATAATGTGCTTCTATAACTGGTGTCTCCAGATCAGACCCGCCCCTTGATTAGGGCGAGAGGGGTAGAAGCACGGGGCCCCCCGCTTTATGGGCCCCGTACAGAGATGCTGTCAGTGTCAGTGGCGTCTGAGCAAACAAAAAGCTCCTGGTGTCAGTTGTTAGCGCTACCAATGATAATGAACATTCACAAGCAGTGTTCTCTTTGTGCACCATTTTCACTCTATTGAAGTCTATGGGGAGAACAATTTGACACGGTTGCGGTTTCTGAAGTTTGCTCCCGCGCAATTTACTTTCAACTGGTAATATGCACACTAACCCACACATGCAAAAGGCTTACTTCTAGCAGTGTTTATGCTCGAGTGCTAAATAACGCTCCACTTGTAATATAGCCCCATCTTTTTTATATGTTAATATTATATCCCTGACTTTTATTTGTGCCAACGTTAGGGCCAACCTTACACCTGTGTGTTCTACTTTACGGGGAAAACTTTGGGTTGGGACTGGGGTGGGTCATAAGGTGGCTGGGCTAGGGGCCCCGCAAATGCTAAGGGTGGCCCTGCTCCAGATCTAGTGATCTATAAAGTGTTTCACAGTTTTTCTGCTGCTAATACCGCTCTATGTACAACCTGCTGCTAATACCGCTCTATGTACAACCTGCTGCTAATACCGCTCTATGTACAACCTGCTGCTAATACCGCTCTATGTACAACCTGCTGCTAATACCGCTTTATGTACAACCTGCTGCTAATACCGCTCTATGTACAACCTGCTGCTAATACCGCTCTATGTACAACCTGCTGCTAATACCGCTCTATGTACAACCTGCTGCTAATACCGCTCTATGTACAACCTGCCAATCCGCTGGTATTTCCTGCTGCACTTGTGTAGTGCTGACCTACCTTTTAAAGCATCGAAAATAATAATTCCCACATTGTATTCTTGGTAAAGTAAAATTAAATCAATAGCCCACATTTTGTTTTTATCCCAAATACATGATTTGGTTCTTTGCCATTTGTATTTTTGGATTCCAGTTATTTGCTCCTTCCTCTTTTTGAAATATTATTCATTTGGTTTAGTCTTTCTTTTCTTTAGAATTATTGCTGAAAACTGTAATGAATACAATACAACTGTGGTGGTTTGATGTTTTCTTTCTAATGGTAGTGAGAGTCCACAAAATTCTATTCTTACATATAGGAATTCTTTACCAGGACACCAGGAGGAGGCAGAGACACCCAAACAGAGCATTTAGCTATCCTTCCTACTTCCATTCCCTCCCAGTAGTTCTTGGCCTCAAGTTTGTTTAGCTGTCCATGTTAATCTCTTAATAGAGTATTGGGATTCAGCAGGCCATGGGTGTCGCAGGGAAGTTCCCAAGCCTGGTGTTTAGTGTCAGTATTGCAGGACCATTTTTGTTGCTGCTGCAATACCCTTGGCAGCAGATAGTGAAGTCCCTTTTTACATTTTATTCCCTCATTTCTCAGACTAGTTGCATAAAATATTTTGGGTGATGCATGTTTGTGCACATGTGAGGTTAGTTCACACTAGTGCTGTATTTCATTTCTTTCACAAATGGCTAGTGCTTAGGTCAGAGGACTTGGCTAGTGCATAGGTCAGAGGACTTGTGTGGTTGCTATATGGGGAGTGTGACTAATTTCCACTTTATTAGGGTCTGTTTAGAAGGGTTTTCCCTTTGGGTGGTGTGGCCCTCCTAGACTACCGCTACAACTCCCTTCACAGAGCAATAGTGATTGCAGCACCAGAGGTCTCAGAACGGACACTGTGCCTTTCAGTGGGAGTTATAGTAGAGGAACGAGAAAGTTGGCATGGTTGCCTGATTTCAATCTTTTGTTCAAGCTCTGGCTAGAATCAGGCCAGTTTTTAAACCTATTGCTCCTCCTTGAAGTCTTTACTTTGTTCCTAGAGAGTTTTACAGCATTCCCCGTTTGAGCCTATGCATTCCCTTGTTATTAAGTTGATAACTTGGAAGGTGTTATTTTTGTTGGCAGTTTCTTCTGCTCGAAGAGACACAGAATTGTCTGCTCTTCAGTGTGATCCTCCTTATCTGTTTTTTTGCCAGGTTAAGGACGTGTTTAGGACTAGGTCAGGTTTCCTGCCTAAGATTGTGTCAATGGACAATATAAATCAGGAAATTGTTGTGCTGTCTTTGTTCTAAGCCTAGTTCTCCTAAAGCCCTGACCACTTTCAGATTGTGTAAAGTTTTACCTTCATGCTACCAAGGATTTTGGTCAATCTTTTAGCTTGTTTGTACTTTTTTCTGGTAGATGGAGGGTCAAAAGACTACTGCTGTTTATTTGTTTTCTTGGCTGAGAAATCTTATTCATATAGGTTACTTTGAGTCAGGTCAGCAGCCTTTAGGCTTGTATTACTGCTCATTTCACCCGTTTGGTGTCAACGTCTTGGGTCTCTAAGAATGAGGCTTCAGATGAACAGATCTGCAAGGCTGCTACCTGGTCGTCTACACACTTTCACAAAATTTTACCAGTTTGATGTTTTTACCTCGGCTGAGGCATCATTTGGGTGAAAGGTTCTGCAGGTGGTGGTGCTTAGCAACTAGGTGACTGCCATACCTATTATTCCCACCCTAAATGCTTTGTGAACTCCACAGCTTGGGTATAGATTCCCATATGTATGAATAGGATTTTGTGGACTCTCACTACTATTAAAAATAAAAAAAATGTATTCTTACGTGATACATTAATTTCTTTCTTGGTAGTGAGAGTCCACAAACCTCCCTGTTTTTTTGGTGGGGACAATCCTAATTTGCACCTCTTTACCCTTTTTATCTCACTTACTTTTCCCTATGATCAGTTATGAAATACTGGGAGGGAAGGAAGGGATAGTTAAATTCTCTGTTTGGGTTGTCTTTGTCTCCTCCTGGTGGCCAGGCAATAAGTCCCATATGTAAGAATAGGATGTTGTGGATTCTCACTACCAAGAAAGAAAATAATTTATCGGGTAAGAATACATTTTATTATCTTAGAAATTTGGCACAAGTTGATACTCTTTTGGTTTTACCAGTATTGTGGTCTCTTTAAAGTGATTGTAAACTTTAACAAATTTAAGATTAGTATCAAATAATAATCTTAAAAACAGGGGCACTTTAATTCATTAAAGTTTGCAAAGATGCTTATTTTTTAAAATAATTTTCAACAAGTGCATAATAAAAAAATGCAATAACACTGAATTTAAAATTAGCAGATTTTTTTTTCTTCTGGCAAATGTATTTTTTTCTCCAATTGTAAGGACCTTTGTTTTATGTGACATCCATCAGCCAATCGACGACTAGTATATGTATACCCTGTGAACTTGTGACTCAGAATGTGTGCATATAAAAAGACTGCAAAATTTGATAATGGTTGTAAATTGGAAAGTTTCTTTAAAACTGCTGCTCTTTCTCAATAATGAAGGTTGTTTTTTGTTTTACTTTAGTGTACTCCCATTGTGTTTCTTATTCACAGGTGAACTCACAAACTGCAATGATCCTAGTCTTTATGGTCGGAGTGCAGAAGCTTCTTTAAATCTTCTTCAAAATCAAAGTAGCCAAGTTGGAAATATATGTTCTGAGTGTGGGAAATGTTTTATTCAGAAATCACATCTTATTAGTCACCAGAAAATTCATACAGGAGAAAAAGCATTTCCATGTTCTGAATGTGGGAAATGTTTTACTCTGAAATCAGTTCTTATTAATCACCAGAAAATTCATACTGGAGAAAAAGCATTTCCATGTTCTGAATGTGGGAAATGTTTTACCCATAAATCGGATCTTCATAGACATTTGAAAAGTCATACAGGAGAGAAACCATTTTCCTGTTCTATATGTGAGAAATGTTTTACACAGAAAGGAAGTCTTGTTGCTCATCAGAAAATTCATACAGGAGAGAGAGGATTTTCATGTTCTGTATGTGGGAAATGTTTTACTACAAAATCAGATCTTATTGTCCATCTAAAAATTCATACAGGGGAGAAAGCATTTTCATGTTCTGAATGTGGGAAATGTTTTAGTCGTAAAAGAAATCTTATTAATCATGTACAAACTCATACAGGGGAGAAAGCATTTTCATGTTCTGACTGTGGGAAATGTTTTAATCAGAAATCAAATCTTAATAGTCATCAGAAAATTCATATAGGGGAGAAAGGATATTCATGTTCTGACTGTGGGAAATGTTTTACTTTGAAATCAACTCTTAATAACCATCAGAAAACTCATACAGGAGAGAAAGCCTTTGCATGTACTGACTGTGGGAAATGTTTTACTCGGAAATCAACTCTTATTGGCCATCAGAAAATTCATACAGGAGAGAGAGAGTTTTCATGTTATGACTGTGGAAAATGTTTTACTCTGAAATCGACTCTTATTGGCCATCAGAAAATTCATACAGGGGAGAAAGCATATTCATGTTCTAAATGTGGGAAATGTTTTACTCAGAAATCAACTCTTATTAAGCACCAGAAAACGCATATTAAAGTTGTTACCCTCACAATACCTAGTGCTGATGATGACTACATATGATCCCCTGGGGTGCGCAGGTTTGGAGCTTGCGCAAGCATTTACAAGGGTTCCTATATAGGTTTGACTAGCCAAGTGATCATCTGGAGCCCCTTTGTATTGAAGTTATAAATATAACAAAAAGCCCTTATTTATTTGATGAAATTTAGGTACTGTTGATGGCATTATAGTTAGGTGATCACTGAGGTAACAGAGTGTTTTTCTAGCTGGAATTTAAATTGACCAGGTGAATAGGTTTACAGGGTGAGGTCCTACATTAACATCAAAAATACAAGAGGGATCCAAAAGCACTTGTCTGGAATATGAAATCCCCCTAGCTACATAAAATGCATTGTGGTGATTTTTTTGATTTTTTTTTTCTCATTTGAAGTTCAATTATTAATTTCTATAGAAAACCATAGTGTTATTTTCCAACAACCTTGTTTATTAAAATAATAAAATATGCATTTTTTTCACCATTTGTTGTAGATTTATCTCATATCATATAGATTGAATAAGGGGATAGTTTAAATCTGCTGGGTCAGCAGATAAGGGGTAAAATGTACATTAAACTCTGAGATTGTAATGTAAAATTTTCTTTTTAAAGGTAGTGAGAATCCACAAATTCCTATTCTTACAAATGGGAAATACAACACCTGGAATGATCCCTATTTTAGTCAATGTGTCTATTACTTTACAGAGACTAGTTATGCTGCTGAGCTCTATATGTAAACTTTATAAGTGTAATGTTTGTGTAGAATGAAGTGGCAATTTTAAAATCTTAAACCTACACAGTTGCGCTTATAGACCAGGGACACATTACTAAAAACAGTACTTGTGTTGTGCTAATTAATTTGATCTAAAATAAACTTTTTTTTTTTTTTTTACATTGTCTACAGATAAGAAAAAAATATGATGACTTGTCCTGCAATGCCACCTTCTGGGTGTTTTGTTATTTTCAGAATTGGCCACATAAAAATACCATTAATATTTGCTAAAAATAGAAAAACAACCCTATTCAGATTATCCTTTACTCCTTTTGTTATTTTAAAATATAAATACACCATATGATTGTCTCAAAAGGTGTTCTGTTGAATTTTGCTACCCTCTGAGTGTGCATGTCCATATTATGTCACTACATTCCATATAAGTTGTAAAGCATGTGTGGAATACGGTGACATATGTGCACTCATGCACACAGAGGGGTAGCAAAATTAGATGGGAAGATAGCAAATATCGATACTTTGTCTGCTCATGCACGCCGCACGCACCCTCCATATGTAAATAAAATTAAATAAGCAGCTCCACATGTCATCACAATTAAAGTTTACTCCTAAATCCATTAACTGTAGAGTAAAAAATGTTCATGTAAAACAGTGATAAACCTGCAACTCAGTGATCATATAAAACCCCTAGTCACACCAAGCTATCATATATATATATATATATATATATATATATATATATATATAAATAAATAAAGGTACTAAAGGTACAAAGATTGCTGCGGGCTCTTGCATTCAGTATTAAGCAAATTATTGGATTTAATAAAAACATAATTTATATCTTGACTGATAAATTCCTTTCTCTTATGGTGAGAAGTGTCCACGATCCATTACTCCTAGGGATTGCCTATCCTGCCAGGAGGAAATAAAGATCCCCAAACTTCAGAGCTCTGTATAAACCCTCCTCTATAGTAATCAGTCTGATTTATAGCCAAGCTGACAGAGGGGAGATTTAAAATTGAGGAAAATAAATATAGAGGAAATAGGGAAAAAGGATGTGTCAAAAATAGAAAAAAATATATATTAAAAAAGTCAGGATGGGGGCTCTCGTGGACTCTTATCACCATTAAAGAAAGGAATGTATCAGGTATATATTATGTTTTCTTTCATCTAGGTAATAAGAGTCCACAATCCATTACTCCTGGGAACCACTACCCAAGCTGTGGCAGAGGCCACAAGTAATGGATTAAAAAAAGGAGGGATTAAACATTCTTTAACCATAAGAAAAAAAAAAATCATTATATATTTTACAAAGTTAGAGTACCCTTGTTGGGGGAGGGTTTTTCTTCTAATGGCAGTGAGGATCCACAAAAACATTTATTAACTATGGGAAATACTTATCCTGGCCACCAGGAGAAGGCCAAGACAGCACCTCAAACGTTCCCTACTCCCCCAGTAATTTGCCTGCGTCTAAAGGAGAACAGCAGAGAGAAATGTTCTGCTGATAGTTCCAGATTTTATGCTCTAAATGCTGCAAAACATTGCCTGCAATAACATCTATGCTTTTAAATAAAATTGTGATCTTAGTCACACAATATGGCCATATTCTGCTGACAGTATAATAAAGTTGTGTATATAAAGCAAGGGAGTCTCATTCTATCATGAAGAGAAAAAGCAGGAAGGATTCAGCCCATAAAGGCAAAGTACTGTACTGTTAGCACCAGTCAACATTGGGACACCTTGCAAGTTGGTGACTGGCTAAGCAGAATATGGCCATATTGTATGACTAAGATACAAATTTTATTTAAAAGTATAGATGTTTTATTGCAGGCAATTTTTTGCAGCATTTAAAAATGTGTTGTGTTTTTGCAAATGGATGTGTGCTAATACCCCCTGTTTTGTGTAACTATTTGGTCACACTGGCAGCACTCCCAAAGATGTTTATATAAACTTTTTGTAATGTGTGCTAAACCAAAAATTGTATTTGCATATATATATATATATTCCAATTTCAGAGGGTAGTTAGGAATAACACTAATCCCTTGAAGACAATTATCCAGTTGGATCAGATGACCAATCGATTTCTGCAATGGTGTTAGGAAACGAATGAGGCTTTATTTAAATCCTAGGCTTATTGCTTGACCAATGAGAGGTTGAACGTAGAGAAAAAAAAGAATGATCTTAACTACTACATATGCCCCAGAATCAGACAAGTCCTTACCATTTGGAGAATATGACGCACCTTTAATTGGCTTTAAAATAGGACAGTCATTAAGGGACAAATTAGTCCTGACTGACCCTATACACTGCTAAATAGCGGGAGTATGGCTAAAACCAACAGGCTGGTTCATTTAAATGCCCCAGCTGCATGACCTGCAATTCTATTCTTCAAGGCTCTTTCTTTAGACACCCACACACCAATATACCATTTACCTATTTATTTCTGTTTATCAAGTTGTGTTTGTGGTACATTTTATGTGGATGGCCAATCACCGCTCTGCAATACGCAATGCCATAAAAAAAAAATCAGAAGAGCCATAAACCAGTGGCCTGACATTTGTTATAAATGGGCCACTCGGTGATCTACGATTCATATTTCTACATCATGTACCACCCATTAGACGGGGTGAGGACCGCAATAGAAGGTTATTACAATGGGAATCTAGCTGGATTTTTAAACTTAACACAGTGCAGCCTTATGGTTTTAATACATAGGCAGATCGGCACTGCTTCCTATAAATACAGTGATAACATAAATTTATTTCAGGTGTTATTCTGTCTATGGATATTGTTCCTGGCTTTTGGGTAAATGTATTTAGTTATACCAAACAGATGTAGACACATTACTCATCTTGTAAGTATAACATAGAATAATTTTATCTTCGATTAAGTTAGGATAAGTTCACTATAATTAAGCAGCCCCTATCTAACTAGGGTCTATATTAACTATGGGTCGACAAGCCAACATATGTTTAAATTCTGACCTAGGAATTGCCCTTATAATTGTATTGCTTGTAACTTTTGTATTTCTCAAAGCTTGGGTTACTTTACACGTTATGGTCTTTTGTATGTCCTTGAAATACATTTCTGTGTAAGTGACTTTGCGCTCTTAAATATGTGGCCACAGATATTATTGACCGGCGTTTGGATTGACACCTAACAAATACAAGAAAATAATTCCCAAAGAAAGAGAGCGCTCAGTTCCAATGTTCAATATGATAAAGTCTTACTTGTGTGAGCTGCAGTGAGCTAAATCAAACCATTAAGTTCACCAATAAATCTTCTACAATAATATTTATAAAAGTCTCTGCAGAGAATATGGCACTTCTTAATGCAGCTTTCATCAAAACGGCTGCTTGTCCAACAGTCAAAACAAACTCCAATCCTTCAATCCGAAAGCACAAATAAAAGAGGCCCAAAATAGTGTAATATGTCAGAACCACAATAGTTTAATATTCACACTTATCTACTCACAAACAGTTATATAAAATAGGCACGTAGCATCCCTATCCACTACGGTAGTCCGGAGTCCTGTTAGAGTCAATCAGCTGTTGGTCCGTGTTGGCGTTGGACGTCATCACCCAGCAAATTTGATCGCTCTGATCCGCCTTCTCTCCTGCAGATAGGGATGCATAACACACACTCTCCTATCCCAACGCGTTTCCAGGACACTACTGGCTGCTTTCTCAAGGGGATATGTGTGTGAAGAACCAACATCTACTTTTTATAGGCCTGTTATGCCCTCTATTGGTCATCTAAAATATTTACACTCCTTGTTGTACATACAAAATATCCAAATAAAAACTATATAACAAATATCACGTAACAATTTACATACATTGAAATATTTCATCATTATATCTAAAACCGTATATTTTAATTAAAAATATCATACCCTATGCAATATTTTATTAAGTAACATAAGAAAAATATTTAAAAATCAGTTAAATTAAGATAATTAATACAATCAAATAAAAAATAAAAATATATATAAATACACTCATAGCATATACACACCTAATAACTAATTTATTGTGTTGTATCTTTATTTTCATAAAAAAACACCTAAGAAGAGTAGGACTAGGGATTCACACAAAAGCAGCAAAATCTATATCAACATTCAACCCATTGGGTTCTACTGTTGCTAGTCTGTGGATCCAAGATGTTTCATGTTTCCTTAATGGGATAGTAAACTCATACTTTTTCTGTTAGAATTCATAAAGATTGTCACATAATAACAAGCATTGCAATATACATCTATTAATTAAAATGTTTGCATTAGAAGATATATTTCATTAAAGATTTCAATCTAGCCCATGCCCTCTGAAAACGAACAATATCAGCCAATAAATGTGCTCGTTCACACATATCACTTTATTTAAAGATGGCCACCAGCGCATGCCTAATCCTACCCGTACACCTGCTACGTCACAGTAACGCTGAAGTAGTTCCAGGCTGGGCATTACTGTGTACGAGCAGGCAGCAGGAGTGACTTGACTAAGGGGTATGTTTCTAACTGTTTCAGGTACTCCCTCCTGCTGACGCAGTGTGTTTCTGCCTGGAAGATCGCATGGGACATACTATTTATAGTTATATGTTACTGATATAACAGCAAAACATTTCTAACTAAAAATAGTATGTCCCATGCAATTTTCCAGGCAGAAACACACACTACAGCTAATAGCTTTCTGGATTAATGACACTTTACATAGTGCCTGAATGAGCACTATACTTTTGTATAACAGAGGTTATGTCGCTGCTGATCCCTGTAGTGATAATCAGTATTTGCAGCATTACATTCTTCCCTTGCATCGCCCCTCTCCAACCTCCAACTCAGGCAGATGAAAGTTACACTTTCTGCTCTGCGAAACACTGTGCAGAGCGTATAGGGTTAAACTAACAGAGGAGAGAGTGTAACTTTCATCTGCCTTAGTTTCGGAGAGTCAGTAGATAATTTATTACATATACAAGCTCTGTAGATCATTTATTACATATACAAGCTCTGTAGATCATTTATTACGTATACAAGATCTGTAGATAATTTATTACATATACAAGCTCTGTAGATAATTTATTACATATACAAGCTCAGTAGATCATTTATTACATATACAAGCTCAGTAGATCATTTATTACATATACAAGCTCAGTAGATCATTTATTACATATACAAGCTCAGTAGATCATTTATTACATATACAAGCTCTGTAGATAATTTACTACATATACAAGCTCTGTAGATAATGTATTACATATACAAGCTCTAGATCATTTATTACATATGCAAGCTCTGTAGATAATTTATTACATATACAAGTTCAATAGATAATTTATTACATATACAAGCTCTGTAGATCATTTATTATATATACAAGCTTTGTAGGTCATTTATTACATATGCAAGCTCTGTAGATAATTTATTACATATACAAGCTCAGTAGATAATTTATTACATATACAAGCTCTGTAGATCATTTATTATATATACAAACTTTGTAGGTCATTTATTACATATACAAGCTCTGTAGAGGTGAGGTTAAACAATACACCATACAGGTGGAATCTTGAATTGATTTGCTCACTGATTGCTGTGGGGGTCCAGTTACCACTTGGAGGGCTTGTGGCTCTTGGTCCGGTCAGCATCAAGTTAAACACCTTTTATCTGCTTTTATATCATTGGAATCCTGTAAGTGTTATTTTATCTGTGTGTCAAAAGTATCTATGTTAAATAAACCCACTTGAATCCGGATGCGCTCTTTGTTTTCTTTTCTATGACAAGCTCTGTAGATCATTTATTATATATACAAGCGCTGTATATCATTTATTACATATACAAGCTCTGTAGATCATTTATTACATATACAAGCTCTGTAGATCATTTATTACGTATACAAGATCTGTAGATAATTTATTACATATACAAGCTCAGTAGACAATTTATTACATATACAAGCTCTGTAGATCATTTATTATATATACAAGCTTTGTAGGTCATTTATTACATATACAAGCTCTGTAGATCATTTATTATATATACAAGCTTTGTAGATCATTTATTACGTATACAAGCTCTGTAGATCATTTATTACGTATACAAGCTCTGTAGATCATTTATTACTTATACAAGCTCAGTAGATCATTTATTACATATACAAGCTCAGTAGACAATTTATTACATATACAAGCTCTGTAGATCATTTATTACATATACAAGCTCTGTAGATCATTTATTACATATACAATCTTGTGGGCTAGCTAGGTTGGAGAGGGGGAGGCAAGGGAAGTATGTGATGCTGCAAATACTTATTATGACTATAGGGATCAGCATGGAGCCCTTTTACACAGCTGTGTGGGATGATAGGGTCTGGACAGAAATCTGTAGGATACTGTGTCTTCTACTGTTGGGCACATATGAAACCTATGCAAAGACCAGTGCTTAACATATCCTCAGCTAAACAATTTCTTGTAAGAACCAGCTGCACCAGGCTGGCAGAGGCATGTAGCGGCCAGCAGGGAATAGTGTCAATCAATATTTTAAAGATACACCCAATATTACATTGTGTTGTTAGTCATTTGCATGGATACCCGCCCATATTTTCTCAATGAGAGAAATGAATATTGCCCACTATGTTAGGGGGCTTCTACAGCGCGATACGGCTCAAGAGGAAGTGAGCTGTTATTGGTTACAAAACAGAGAGTGACTTAGTACTACTTTTTAGGAGGGTTATTAGTACTATTGAGCTGGGCACTATTTTATCAGGATAAAGGTATGTTTTTAAAAATATCTATATTATGCAAATTTAATTTCGGACACAGCTGGGATTTTGCTTGAGTCTTAAAGAATATTTAAGTTGGGAATTTGGTGCGGTTGTTTTCTATATCTTTAACGTCAACAATCTATCACCCCCTCTTTTGTCTACAGAAACCAAATCAATACCTTTAAATAGTTAATTATTTAGGATCACATTTGTTGTGGGAGAGAAAATGCCTAGACACACAATGTTTAAGAAGGGGTTTCTTTATATTAGCAACATGCTCACTAAGACGTTTACATAACTTCCTTTTGGTACAACCTACATACTGTAGGCCACACCCACACTGTAATAAATAGACCACATAGGTACTTTTGCAGGTAATAAATTGCCTTATTTCAAATGTTTCACCTTTGGTTTTTGATGAAAAGGATGATCTCTGGACATCCACGAATTTGCACAAAGAACATCTACTATGATGACATTATATGTGCCTTTTAGTTTTAGAAAATTTCCATCCTCCTTATTGTTTTTATTATTAATATCAGGGCTCAAAATTTCCAGTAAGCTACTAGCCAGGCCAAAATGTTACTCAACACTTTTGATCCTACCCACAAACTGCCATGCCACGCCCACTACCCCACCCTATCTTTACATATGTTTAGCCATTGCAAAACACCTTCTTGGGCAGTAATTTTAATATTTTTATTTTATACCATAAGAAATTAAATAATGGTACATACAGTAATAAATTAACACAAAAAATTGCATAACAGCAACATAAACTAGGGGTTCTGGGGAAGACAACAGCTAGATGAAGAAGGCTGCTCATTAAATACTCCTAATTAGGCTCTATTAAGAGTGTGGTCTCCCCTAGAATACACGCATATAATAAACATAATTAAAGGACATAGAGAAACCAGTGCACAATAAATGTATCTGAATACTTCTATAATGCAATCAGCAAGCAGATAATGCTATTATGTAGGACTCACAGCTTCTCAAAAATTGTTACACAGAAGTCACATAATTTGACTTATGAGCAGTTTATGAAGCTGGAGCAGCAGATGCAACACAAAAATGTAGAGCGTTTAGCATCATTGCACTTCTTTTAAAATGTCAAATGACGGTACATCAATCACTTAGTATTGCAGAACATTACAAACCTGCTAATGGAGTGTGTCATTCAGTTATGCTTAAAGGGACATTATACACTAATTTTTTCTTTGCATAAATATTTTGTAGATGATCTATTTTTATAGCCCATAAAGTTGTTTTTTTAAAAAAAATTATAGTTTTGTTTATTTTTAAATAACATTGTTCTGATTTTCAGACTCCTAACCAAGCCCCAAAGTTTTATGTGAATACCGTCAGCTACCTTCTCCAGCTTGCTCCTGTTTGTGTAAAGGGCCTTTTCATATGCAAAAGAAGGGGGAGGGGGGAGTGTCTTATGTCCCACTTGTAGTGGGCTTTCAAACTACCTCGTCAACAGAGCTAAATTGAGAGCTTCCAAGTAAATTTTTAAACAGTTTTATACTGGATTTTTATATCCGTATCTGTGTATCTTATTCTTTATAGTAGTGTCTATTACATGCAGTTATATGAAAATGAGTGTATACTGTCCCTTTAAACACTAACTAGGTGTAAGATCCTGGAAAGAAAGGAATATGCATTTACGGCCTTAAAACTAATTTGAAGAGCATCATACCTGTCATCATCAACTGGAATAGGTAAACCAAACACAGGCTTTTCTTCTTAGCAGGCATTTTGGACATCTTGGAAGAGTTAAGCCAGCACCAATCCCTCAGGGAGAGTGTGAGGGGGAGGTGGCTGCCTCTGCTGAATCCTCTGGCTTCCTTTTCCCCTCTCTAGATTGCTGGTGTCCAATATGGTTAGGGAGTTAATGTGCCACTTGTCAGTGATCGCCTAGCGCAGCACACGCATCCAGTAGCTTCCACGTCCACTTGCTCACTCCAATACCAAGAATCTCAAAAGTGGGCCTGTTGCCGGTGTCAGTCCAGTTCACCAGGAATGTGCCACCAAGGCCCGGCCCCCTCGGTGCTCCTCTACCTGAACTCCTGAGCGGGTGACATGGCGAAAGCCTAGGCTGGCGGATATGAGACAACCCGGCCTGTAAAACTCTCAAAGAGACACAGAGGAAGTGATACACTCAGCCGAGAGTGAAATGTCTGTTACTGAGAGCCACTCCCCTGCGCCGTGACCTTCACCTCATTCCCCATTTCCTCCTCCCTCAGTGCCACTGCACACACTGAAATTCAAACTAGAAGCTCCCACCTTCTCCTTTTCTGCAAGATGGCTGCCAGGGGCACTGCTGTTATTTGGATGGTATGTATGTAGGGGTTTGACTGCTGCATATCCAGGATGTTGCCCGCGCTTCTTCTCTGACTTCAGTCAGATGCTCCAGCTCTCCACCTTCAAGCCGGCGGTGCTTCAATACTGCTGCAAGACTATGATAGAGAGACAGTTTCACCACTTCACATGCTGACACGCTTCAAGGCTTACATTCTCTCACTATTTTACTCGCCCCTGCTTAAATTCCACTCGCCAATGACGAGTTGGCGAGGGGAATTTTTTGAGGCCTGTTAATATTATTATTATTCATCTTCTCTCTAAATTTACTTGGAGCTAAACAGTTCATAAGGTTTACACTTTTCCTAAAAACAATATTCGGACAATCATCTAAATAAGATTTCAATAAAGGATCACCCTTTAATGTTGGCCAATATTTCTTAAAATACTTCTGATTTTTGATACCCCTACTCCATATTGTGTAATAAATTTGACCGATGGATTTGACCTATTTCGATTGTCATTAGTAGCTGGATCTCTATCCTTTTTGTTAATTTAAAGTGTATTTCGATCAAGGGACTTGAGTCATTTGTTTGTTAATGTCAACTTCATTGTATCTCCTACAAGTTCATTTATCCTTAAGAACAGATGCTTCGTTCTCATAATCACTTGGAGCAGTTTTGCCTCAATTTCATAAACTGACTTTTAGGGATGTTCTGGGTCCACTTGTGGTAGTGGTTACTCTCTGCATGTAGTAGACTATTACTATCTACATTCTTTGTGTAATTCCTAGTTAGTATTTTACCACTTTCAACAAATATAATGAGGTCTAAAAAAGTCAGTCTTTACATTACCTACAAATTTCACATTAAAATTATTATTATTATTCTGGGGGGAACTTCCGGCAGTGGCCATGACAGGTCGCAATGGTTAGAGCTGGCACTGTGTCTCAATCTAATCTACTGAATTACTCTTGCTTATGAAGGCATCCACATCTTACTATGAATGCAATTGTTCAATCTAACTACGTGCGTCCGAAATTGCTAATTATTTTCTACCCAGCTCCAGCGTTCCGGGCTCTAAAATGAGGCAGTTGTTAGAGGAGGAGAAGGCCTTACTTAAACCCCCCTCTGCGGCTACAACCCTGGAACCGTTGAGTGCGCAGTGCTCTCTTGTCTGTCACTGCAAGCACCCTCTACCCTTTATCACAATGGAGGACATTATTATATTTATTCTTAAGGCATTACAAGACCTTCTGCCTACATACCTAGATGAGTATGGGGACACTGATAATGTTCCTGTCGGGGCCACAGATGAGAATGCTAAGAGTGATGCGAGAATCTTGCACCTACCTAACCAAAGCAGGTATCATGCAGAGTCATCCCGTGGAGCTACAGACCAGGTGGAGAAACCTCATATGGAAGAGAGGAGGAGAATATTGCCGACAAAACCTATGGCAGTTTGGCCCTCGGATGATATATTGGCAGAAGATTTTCCTTGTCTTGCTGCGGCTCCTGAGTACATACAACATTGCTTCCTGCCATTCCGGGGGTTACTAAGTATTCAACTTTCTCACCTTGTCGTGGCGCTTGGGAATTGGGTACTTCACTTTGGTGTTGCTCTATTTATGAACTACTTCAGCAAAGCGGGATACAGAGCCTGGACTTTCCAGATCGACCATCCTCACGATGTACACCCCTGGCGACATTACTACTGGCGGGTATAACTATCCTTTCCTTGCAGACTGTTCATTTTGCAAAGGACAAGGTTTCTCAGAGGATAGGAATAGGCTGACAACCTAGCAGTACTTTTCATAAGGAACCGTTATCAGCTTGCAGTTAGTTCTAATAGTTGTTTCCCGGTTTTACATAAGTTGTTTATATGTTATATATGGATTTTCCCAAAATAAAAGTATTTCACACTGACTTTTTACCACCCCAATGTCAATGTTATTGAACTTTATATGAGGACTATTGTTGTTGTATGCCTATATCACCCACTGTAATGGCCGCTCATATGATTATCTCATTCTGTGTGTGCTAACCTGCATTACTAAAATATCTAAGAATTCACATTATGCATAGTACTTCTGAACGGGTACATTCTTTCCTAATTCGCCTTTTATTGCTAGGACAATCATATATGTGATATTAATGTTAATGCATAGCAATGTATACAATTACATCTAATTCCAATAATATAGCAGGAAAGGATCATATCTCCTCCCTATAAGATCTAGAGTGGCACCGCATGCAGGACTGTGCGGCAAAACTTAACTATATTTATAATCGGAGAATCCTTTCTCTGATCATAGTTGCATAAAATTACTCCTAGCCAACGCTAAATAACTATCTGATATGGTAATGTCTTGCTCCCAGATTCTTAGACCTCTGGTTACATATATATACAAGGCCTCTATAGCCTGTGAGTATAATACTTAGCTGATATTGTCAATTTATTACATAAGCAATGTTAATGCACTGTAGTTGGTACTATTATTATGGCAGCAATCCCCTCTCTCTGCAAGACATGTCAAGTAAGGCGACTTCATGTTACTATTTCTATGTTTAAACTCCTGTTTCTTACTCTGGAGCCGCACCTGTTTGATCTTAACAACCTTACCCTCCCATATTTTATTTTCTATACCCTGCATCCCTAAAAAACCTAGGCTTTGACAAACTCTGACAGGAACATATACTGCCTTCTACATAATAGCTAATTGTCCTAATATAACTCTATTACTGTAACTTTAGCGTTATATAGCGTCTGATATTATAAGTCATTAACAGTTTCTATGTATGCAATATGCCGATTAATAATCAATGCAACATATGCCAATGTTATGAAACGCTATACCAGGGCTCGACAAACCCAGGAGCCTGGTAGCCACTGGCTCCTAGAATTTTACCCCTGGCTCCTAACTTTTTGGGTTATTCTCCATATGTCTATATACAAATCCAACGGTCTGGCTCCTAAAAATATGCCTGGCTCCTAAATATTCTTTGGCTCCTAATTTTTAAACACATTTGTCAAGTACTGCGCTATACAATAGTGCCTATTATAATCACAACAGCATACTCATGTAATTAATATACTATCATTCCCAGCTTCTACCTAAAGGTACAGATATTGTTATATCTCAATAAGACAGTATACCAGTTTATATATTATATATTTGTTTAATCTGTTGACCCTTTAAAGCAATATGTTATAATATTATAAAACAGAAGTTTAATTTTCTAAGACCAAAGAGTCTTCTTGCAACAAGACGCCTTCTGCTATACTGCTTACTTCATAAGAGGTCCAAAAGTGGCCTCCTGAGTTTGTTTAGAAGGCTTACAGATGTGCTGGCATACTATATGCAAGTTGGATATTATAATGGCGTCAGTGAAACATCACCAACGTGTGATTCTCTGTTTCTTACATATATTGACTACTGTGATGTGCAATTTGTATTGAGCAGTCTTGCTACTATATTTCACTATTGTACACTGCCTGTATGCCTAATTTAAACTTCAATAAAAAAAAATATTATTCTAGTATCTGATAAAATGACTGGCCTCTTCTGCTGTATTGTCCCATATAATAAACACATCGTCAATGAAATGCCTGTAAAGTATTAAATAGGGGGGAAACCCATATAAAAGACTACTCAAAGAAACCCATAAACAGATTCACATATGATGGGACAAATTTAGTCCCCATCGCTGTTCCGCATATCTGATGGAAACAATCTTTCTCAAATGTAAAAAAATTATGTTCTAAAACAATAGTATACATAGTTCTAAAAACTGTACTTGTTTATCAGGAAATACACCTTTTCTCTTTAAAAATTATGAACAAGATTCAATACCCAGTTTGTGTGGAATGATGGTTGTCACAAATATCTCAGGATTCAGCTGCTAAGGAGTTAACTTTGTGTAGCTTGCACTCAAAACAGTTATTTGTTTTCAAGAAGAATTGTGTTTGTATTTTCTTTGAAGTGCCAGAACCCCCTAAATAGCCACCAAATGTTAGTGTGTATGCATTGGGTCATAAAGTCACTGAAACTCTTAGTCACAGAGATACACAGGATAAAGTTTATGGCTTAAGCTGTCAATAGAATGCCTGATGCAAAACAGGCTCTTCATTACAAAAACTGACCAGGTCACTGACAGGACATTGGTATATTATGTACATATGTGGGTTAAAGCTGTTATAACCTAAAGGCA
Organism: Bombina bombina; assembly: GCF_027579735.1. Lineage (NCBI taxonomy): Eukaryota > Metazoa > Chordata > Amphibia > Anura > Bombinatoridae > Bombina > Bombina bombina. The sequence goes on along the minus strand of NC_069505.1, from coordinate 458,636,217 downwards.
GGTAAATATGACAACCTATGGCATATTTGATATCAAACCGGTTCTCCCAATAAAACTAAGAGGTTCTAAATATGTAAATATAGAAATTTCTTACCTAGCAGAAATGATAATGGGTTATATAAATTCAGGCAAGAAATTAGTCTATTGAAGGTTGTAAAGACAGGGGGGTTTCTTAGCCCGCCCAGGAGGGTGTGGTTAAGCAACCTTATCTCTGAAAAGTAGGGTTTAAGAATCTTATTTTTTAATAATAAGATTGTCATTCTTACAAGGGGAGCTGCTGTACAGAAGTAAGGAGCCATCATTTTCATGCCAGCCCCTGGCGCATATCTTGAAGACTAGGAAAGTATTCAATTCTGTTTTTCTCCTTTTTATTTTAAAATACTGTTTGCGTGTGTAATTTTATTTGTAACAACTTTTTATTAATAATGCATTGTGCATAATATTTTTGGCATAATAAATAATTCCTTTATTAAGTTTGGCCTTTGTCTAATAATTGAACCACATTACTGAAAGAGACTGGAATATTAGAACTGTATAATTTTAGGTTATTTTCTGCTAAATTGTATTTCTAGAGTTAATGTGTAAAGTCTGGGGTTTTCCTTAAGATTTTCCCTTTAATAAATTTTAAGTGGTGGCAGCATTTGAGCTATAGGATTTATAGTCTATTGTGGGTGACATTGGAAAGGGAGTGTTGGGCATTTCTCTTACGTCTAGTACAGATTAAGGGAGTGCGAATTAACTCTTGCACCCACTAAACTGAAACACAAGCTTGCCTGGTGTGGCTAGATTGTGACCTATAGGTGACAGAAAAGGGGGCTGAAAACCCTTTCTGTGCCAAATAAGTGACTGGCGCAGGGTTGGATAACCTTGGTTCGTCACAAATTGGTGGGCAGCGGTGTAGATCATTTTTTTTATTATTAGATTTTAGTGCTTGTGGATTTGCTAGTGTGAAAATCCCGGTACTAAAAGAAATTGTTTCTTACAATTTCCAAAGGCTAAAACTCAGTGCATTATATAGTCACACATTGCAAACAGTCCCCTTCCCTATTCTCTGTTTTTCTTTTCTATTTTATTTTTGCTATGGAGGCATACGAGCAGCGATCTAGAGAGGCACTTATACTCCTATGCCAGGAGCGGGATATTCCAATACGTTCAAAGAACAAAGATTCACTAATACAAGCTCTTGTTGAATATGATAACAGCCAAATCACACCAGTTGAAGTCTCAGGAGAGATGTCTGCAGCTGTGGGCGGTGATTCATCAGGATCTGGGGATCCATTGGGCTGTTATTTGCAAACTGTTCTTAAACATATGGGCTCAGTGGATGCAAGTTTGCGCATGGAACTGATTACAAAGTTTTATGAAAGACAGGCTGCTGAATGACAGGCTGCCATGGCTGAGAGGCAGGCGTCTCTGGCAGCTGAGAGACAGGTTGCTGAAAGACAGGCGGCTGAACGACAGGCGGAGAGAGAGTATCAGCTACAGCTTGCACGGTTGGAGAGAGGGATGGTCTCACCTGTTAGTGAACCTAGAGACTCCCAGAGTGCGTGCAGAGAATTTTCCCACCCTGGAGAAAGATGGAGATGTGGATGTATTCCTGCGTAGCTTTGAGAAAGTTTGCAGACAGTTCCAGTTGCCAAGGGAGCAGTGGGCCAAGTACCTTACCCCTGGCCTGAAAGGTCCTGCACTGGAGGCGTTTGCTGAACTACCCCCAGAGTTTGATCAGGACTATGATTCCATTAAAGCTGCACTACAGAGGAGATACAATCTTACTCCTGAAGTTTACCGAAAGAAATTCCGTTCTCTGCAGAAAGGTTTGTCAGAGAGTTATATTACAGCTGTTGGGAACTTGATGACAGCCTTTAAACAGTGGGTCAGAGGATTAAAAGTTGCCACTATGGAGGAGCTGGAAGATTTGATTGTGAAGGAACAGTTTATGCAGCTGTGCCCAGCCGGAGTTCAAGAATGGGTTTTAGATCGGAAGCCCATAACAGCATTGGAAGCTGGCGAGCTGGCTGATTTTTACACAGCTAACAGGTCTCCAGAGAATGGGAGGAAATCCTTTTCTAAGGGGGGATCCACCTGTAAAGGAGCTGCTGCACGACCCCCCTTCACAAAACCTGCTGTGCCTTTATCCAGTGTTTCTGCTCCCTCTGGGAAAGGAGGGGCGAGTGCTGCATCTGGGCAGGGGGATACCCACAGATGTTTTATTTGCAACAAAGTGGGCCACATCAGCTCCACTTGCCCAGAGAGGATTAACTTGGGGCAATCAGATGGAGGGAGTAACCCCTCAGAAGTACCAGCATCTGTTTTGTTTGTTACCTGTCCAGAGGAAAACAACCATGAGAACCTGCAACCTGTGACTGTTGGAGATAAGGTAACCCTAGGGCTAAGGGACACAGGTGCAGAAGTGACTATGGTGCATCCAAAGCTAGTGAACTCTGAGAACATTATCCCTGGAAAGACTCTAGCAGTTAAAGGGATTGGAGGAATGAAACTTGCAGTGCCTATGGCACGTATATATCTTGATTGGGGAGTGGGGAGAGGTTTAAGAAATGTGGGGGTATCTGAAAATATTCCTAATGATATTTTACTGGGTACTGATTTGGGTAGATTGTTATCTCTTTATGTGCCTGACAATGCTACATGTGACCTAGTGACATTAGTTGCAGACCCTTATGTGGAAAGGGCTGTGTGTAAAAATGCTCAGAGACATTATGACCAGGAGGGAGGACAGAGTGCATGTGTGCGCAGGGCTGTGCCTGAACTGGGGGTGTCTGTGCTGAGAGGTGAATCTGTGAGAGAAGAGACTGACTGGGGAGAACGACAGACAGACGGTGTGTGTCTTCCTGTACTTAAACCAGCAGTATCGGCAGAATTACCGTTAGCTGTACAGGGTGAGACTGATGGGGGAGAAAGGCAGATAGGCTGTGTGGGTCTGTCTGTGCCGGAACCAAGTTTAGCTGTACGGGAAGAGCTTGTCTGTGAGAGAAGGCAGATGAGGGGTGCGTGTCTGTCTGTGATTGAATCAGTGGATTCTATAGAAGGAGGTGAGATTGACGGGGGAGAGAATGACTGGGTGACTGGGCCGCTGGATGATGTGTGCCAGTCTCTGCCAGGGACAATTCTGTACTCTGTGAAAAGACACAATAGTTGGGATAAATGGCAGAAGGAAGATGTGTGCTTGTCTGCACCAGTGTCAAAAGGATACCAGATTCTGTGTGATTACGCAAAGTGGCAGACTGACTGTGAGAGAGAGCAGGGGGGCAAACTAGCCCACTCTATGACAGAAGCAGCAAAGCCACAGATTTCATACTGTGTGGGGGAGGAGGGTATAGGATACTCTTTGAGGGACCCCCAGAGTGAGTGTGAAAGATTGTGGGTGACAGAGACCCCAGTAACCTCAGCTGTGACCTATAAACAGACTGCACAGGCTAGGGGACAGAGACTGACACAGACTGCAGGCACAGGGGGGAGGTGTACAGAGAAGTGTATTTACACAGCCCCACAGTGCCATTCAGCAAATACACTGATAGATGTGCAGCATCAGTGTCCTCAGCAGGTTCAGCAGTTAGAACGCACAGTGAGGAGGAGGGGGGCAGTTAGTCAACCCCCTACCAACCATAACAGAGTGCAGGAGTACAGGAATTCTACTCCAGTGGGAGGGCAAGAGCCTATGGTAGTTAAGCAGCAACTGACAGCACACAATATGTTTAGAGAGCACACCATAGGTAGCAAGACACTAGGTTTCACAGGCACCTCTGTAACAGTGGATGATGTGTTATTCCTGGATAAGATGCAAACCTTATTGGGGGAGGTACCTGCAAAACCCAGAGATGCCATATTCGCACAAAAACAGTTGCAGGAGTTTACTGCCAGAGAGGGAGTGTGTGAGATGGTCCATAATGTTCTTGTACTCACGCCCATGAGACAGAACAAACTAGAGGCTGCATGGGAGGGGCCCTGCAATATATTCAATCAGTTGGGTAGAGCAACTAGTGTGTTACTTTTAAAAGGAGGGCATCCTGCTGCCAAAACTGCTAGGTGCAATCTGTCTGGCAATGGTGTTCTCACCGCAAGGGGAAGCTCCTTTTGATATGCATCGGGAGTGGCTCATAGCCACCCCCTTTTGCTTCTCTTATTGGGGGAGGTGTCACAAATATCTCAGGATTCAGCTGCTAAGGAGTTAAAGGATTACTTTCTGTTATACTTTTTAAGCCAAACAACTAACATATTAAAGTTAATAAACATTAATTAAAACCTACTGACCTATATTTTCTCCAAAACGAAGTTTCATAACGTTCTAAAAGTTATATCTTTTATTCGCCGATGATGTCACGTTATCCTGCCCACTATTTTCAGCACTGCGTGTTCAAAATACTTAAACCAATGAAATTGTGTTTAAAGCGCCATTTTGAAACCTAGGTATTGTAAACGGATTGGTACAGAGCAAAGGATACCCACGGAGTGGGTTTGGAAAACAATTAAATTTGCAGACAAGATTTCTGATATACGGTAGAGATATGTTAATGAAATGCTATTGATAAAAAGCGTATTTAGGGTAGTTAGTTAGTAACAGGCATAGAAAATATTTACTTACAGTGGCCCTTTAACTTTGTGTAGCTTGCACTCAAAACAGTTATTTGTTTTCAAGAAGAATTGTGTTTGTATTTTCTTTGAAGTGCCAGAACCCCCTAAATAGCCACCAAATGTTAGTGTGTATGCATTGGGTCATAAAGTCACTGAAACTCTTAGTCACAGAGATACACAGGATAAAGTTTATGGCTTAAGCTGTCAATAGAATGCCTGATGCAAAACAGGCTCTTCATTACAAAAACTGACCAGGTCACTGACAGGACATTGGTATATTATGTACATATGTGGGTTAAAGCTGTTATAACCTAAAGGCAGGTAAATATGACAACCTATGGCATATTTGATATCAAACCGGTTCTCCCAATAAAACTAAGAGGTTCTAAATATGTAAATATAGAAATTTCTTACCTAGCAGGAATGATAATAAGTTGTATAAATTCAGGCAAGAAATTAGTCTATTGAAGGTTGTAAAGACAGGGGGGTTTCTTAGCCCGCCCAGGAGGGTGTGGTTAAGCAACCTTATCTCTGAAAAGTAGGGTTTAAGAATCTTATTTTTTAACAATAAGATTGTCATTCTTACAAGGGGAGCTGCTGTACAGAAGTAAGGAGCCATCATTTTCATGCCAGCCCCTGGCGCATATCTTGAAGACTAGGAAAGTATTCAATTCTGTTTTTCTCCTTTTTATTTTAAAATACTGTTTGCGTGTGTAATTTTATTTGTAACAACTTTTTATTAATAATGCATTGTGCATAATATTTTTGGCATAATAAATAATTCCTTTATTAAGTTTGGCCTTTGTCTAATAATTGAACCACATTACTGAAAGAGACTGGAATATTAGAACTGTATAATTTTAGGTTATTTTCTGCTAAATTGTATTTCTAGAGTTAATGTGTAAAGTCTGGGGTTTTCCTAAAGATTTTCCCTTTAATAAATTTTAAGTGGTGGCAGCATTTGAGCTATAGGATTTATAGTCTATTGTGGGTGACATTGGAAAGGGAGTGTTGGGCATTTCTCTTACGTCTAGTCGTCTAGTACAGATTAAGGGAGTGCGAATTAACTCTTGCACCCACTAAACTGAATCACAAGCTTGCCTGGTGTGGCTAGATTGTGACCTATAGGTGACAGAAAAGGGGGCTGAAAACCCTTTCTGTGCCAAATAAGTGACTGGCGCAGGGTTGGATAACCTTGGTTCGTCACAATGGTGAACAAGGAAGTCACATCACATATAATAAAACAGAACCCATCCTTCCACTCAAAGGGGCCTATTTAAGAAAGTGCGAGCGGACATTATCCTATATTGCTGATCATATCCGCTGCACATCAATAAATGTCGACAGCAGGGACTTCCTGTGGGAGGAGCAAGGAGGAAGGTGTGCTTGCTCTGGGCTCCCTTGATTGTGGAGCAAATTCAAACATCAGAAACCCCGCCACGAAGCCCTATTACCTGGGGCAAAAGATTTACCCGGTCTGGGGGACAGAAAAAGCGTGGTAGAAGGAAGTCAACTCACCCTGAAAAAATATAGTGGACGCAATATGCCTGCCAAGAGGCTGCTCTAAACAATGCACCCAAAACCAAGCGGAGAAAAGATACAGTCTGACGTCAACCTGTGGAGGTAACCCTGGTACTACTTGATCTTTGAGAGGTGGGGACCCGAGCAGCAGTAGAGGACCCGGTTTGGGAGACTGCTGGAGTCGCCGCCTGTTGAATAACCCGGATAGTGGCTACAATTCCCCCCCATACCGGAAAGACGGCCAGGAGTCATGACGTCATAGCGGCTAGACGCCGCCGACGCGAGGAACAAGCAAACGAGAGTGGAGCCGAACACAGTACCGATTGAAGGGAAAAAAGACAGCAGAGGCCGTATATCGAAGACCCCCCTGGTGGGGTAAAGGTGGCAGATAGAGACATCCAGTGACCGGCCGTGAAGCAATGGGGGGGTAAGTACGTACAGACCAATTATATCGGCAAATAAGTCCGAATTTGGCATATATCCATGTTTTGGGACCTAACAGCGACTAGCAGAGCAGAAGGAATGCCCACAATTTTAAAAATAAACAGGGCAAGTTGTGACATTAGTTCCTGAAGGAAACATACTTAAGTATACACCTATAGTTCCTGGAACGTTGAAAATAGAAGAGCCCCCTAATACATACAATTATACAGAGAGCCCCCCTCCTTAAACTTTATCTGCGAAAGCATGGTGACCATAATATGAAAAGACTGACATACACAGTTCAGTGGAGTAAAGTGTGAACACTGATGCATGGGAAAGTTGAGAGAGAAGTTTGCAGCTTTACTACCACGAAGTATTGGAGGGAACCAACTATAGAGTGTATGGAGCAGGGGTCTGAATCACCTAAAAGAGCATAAGGGTGACAGGAGGAGGTGGGACTCAAAGCTATACCTTTTACCTTGGATGTACAGCGGGAATAAGGGAAAAAAGAAAAGGGAAAAAAACTTTTTTTTTGGAATTGGTGTAAACTGACTGCTAATAAGAAATGAAGCAATTATAGTCTTATGGAAACTGCTAAAGACTCCAACATATTATATAAATTGGGACAGTGAACCGACAAAGGTTGTTTGTAATATTGTGGTTTAGGAAGGGCAAGCTTGAACTCTGACAAAGCATTGTAACTAACTGCATGACTACTGCCTCTATGATTGAAGGTTTTCTTTTTCTTTTTTTTTTTTTTTTGCTGAAACACAAAAGGTGCATGTAAAGTGAAAATTATAATAGCTGTATCTGCAAGGAAAATTATAGATATTTTGTTTATAGAGTTCTGAGAAGCGCAAAAGACGAAACTTAAAGGGACATGAAACCCACATTTTTTCTTTCATGATTTAGAAAGAGAATGCAGTTTTAAACATCTTTCTAATTTACTTATATTATCTAATTTGTTTTATTATCTTGATATTCTTTGCTGAAAAGCATATCTAGATATGCTCAGTAGCTGCTGATTGGTTGCTGCACATAGAAGCCTAGTGTGATTGGCTCACCATGTGCATTGCTTTTTCTTCAACTAAGGATATCTAAAAAATTAAGCAAAATAAATAATAGAAGTAAATTGTAATGTTGTTTAAATTTATATTCTCTATCTGAATCATGAAAGAAAGATTTTGGGTTTAGTGGCCCTTTAAGTTACAATTGGTTGCACAAGGAAAGAACTTTAAGGCACTGTAATAAATTAAGTCCACAAATATAAAGAATAGGTAGGGAATACAGGTGGTAAACAGCAGAGATTAACTAAGACAGAAAACCTGGGGACAGATTCCTGTTCATTGTGTATTAAGGTGAATTGTTGGTTAAAAAATTGTTATAGAGTGTTCTTGTCTCCAAAGACATCAGACAACCTTAAAAAGGGTATGCAAATGAATGTGAAAATTGTTATATAGGTAAGGAGACTGCAAAAAGCCATAGTAGCAAGGAGCAGTAAAAACAATTAACTAAGGCATGGGCTACAATTGATTCACTGTGCTATGCATATTGGTATTTCACAGATCTAAGTGCTAGTATCATAGGCCTAGATTTGGAGTTTGGCGTTAGCCGTGAAAACCAGCGTTAGAGGCTCCTAACGCTGGTTTTAGGCTAACTCCGGTATTTGGAGTCACTCAAAATAGGGTCTAACGCTCACTTTTCAGCCGCGACTTTTCCATACCGCAGATCCCCTTACGTAAATTGCGTATCCTATCTTTTCAATGGGATCTTTCTAACTCCGGTATTTAGAGTCGTTGCTGAAGTGAGCGTTAGACATCTAACGACAAAACTCCAGCCGCAGGAAAAAAGTCAGTAGTTAAGAGCTTTCTGGGCTAACGCCGGTTCATAAAGCTCTTAACTACTGTACTCTAAAGTACACTAACACCCATAAACTACCTATGTACCCCTAAACTGAGGCCCCCCCACATCTCCGCCACTCGAATAATTTTTTTTAACCCCTAATCTGCCGACCGCCACCTACGTTATACTTATGTACCCCTAATCTGCTGCCCCTAACACCGCCGACCCCTGTATTATATTTATTAACCCCTAATCTGCCCCCCACAACGTCGCCTCCACCTGCCTACACTTATTAACCCCTAATCTGCCGAGCGGACCTCACCGCTACTATAATAAAGTTATTAACCCCTAATCCGCCTCACTCCCGCCTCAAAAACCCTATAATAAATAGTATTAACCCCTAATCTGCCCTCCCTAACATCGCCGACACCTAACTTCAAACATTAACCCCTAATCTGCCGACCGGAGCTCACCGCTACTATAATAAATGTATTAACCCCTAAAGCTAAGTCTAACCCTAACACTAACACCCCCCTAAGTTAAATATAATTTTTATCTAACGAAATTAATTAACTCTTATTAAATAAATTATTCCTATTTAAAGCTAAATACTTACCTGTAAAATAAATCCTAATATAGCTACAATATAAATTATAATTACATTGTAGCTATTTTAGGATTAATATTTATTTTACAGGCAACTTTGTAATTATTTTAACCAGGTACAATAGCTATTAAATAGTTAAGAACTATTTAATAGTTACCTAGTTAAAATAATAACAAAATTACCTGTAAAATAAATCCTAACCTAAGTTACAATTAAACCTAACACTATACTATCATTAAATTAATTAAATAAAATACCTACAATTACCTACAATTAAACCTAACACTACACTATCAATAAATAAATTAAATACAATTCCTACAAATAACTACAATGAAATAAACTAACTAAAGTACAAAAAATAAAAAAGAACTAAGTTACAAAAAATAAAAAAATATTTACAAACATAAGAAAAATATTACAACAATTTTAAACTAATTACACCTACTCTAAGCCCCCTAATAAAATAACAAAGACCCCCAAAATAACAAAATGCCCTACCCTATTCTAAATTACTACATTTTAAAGCTCTTTTACCTTACCAGCCCTGAACAGGGCCCTTTGCGGGGCATGCCCCAAGAAATTCAGCTCTTTTGCCTGTAAAAAAAAACATACAATACCCCCCCCCCCAACATTACAACCCACCACCCACATACCCCTAATCTAACCCAAACCCCCCTTAAATAAACCTAACACTAAGCCCCTGAAGATCTTCCTACCTTGTCTTCACCCTACCAGGTTCACCGATCCGTCCTGAAGAGCTCCTCCGATGTCCTGATCCAAGCCCAAGCGGGGGGCTGAAGAGGTCCATGATCCGGCTGAAGTCTTCATCCAAGCGGGAGCTGAAGAGGTCCATGATCCGGCTGAAGTCTTCATCCAAGCGGGAGCTGAAGAGGTCCATGATCCGGATGAAGTCTTCTATCAACAGCATCTTCAATCTTCTTTCTTCCGGATCCATCTTGCAGACCTACGTCGCGGAACATCCTCTTCTCCCGACGCCTACTAGCCGAATGACTGTTCCTTTAAGGGACGTCATCCAAGATGGCGTCCCTCGAATTCCGATTGGCTGATAGGATTCTATCAGCCAATCGGAATTAAGGTAGGAATATTCTGATTGGCTGATGGAATCAGCCAATCAGAATCAAGATCAATCCGATTGGCTGATCCAATCAGCCAATCAGATTGAGCTCGCATTCTATTGGCTGATCGGAACAGCCAATAGAATGCAAGCTCAATTTGATTGGCCGATCGAATCAGCCAATCGGATTGAACTTGATTCTGATTGGCTGATTCCATCAGGCAATCAGAATATTCCTACCTTAATTCCGATTGGCTGATAGAATCCTATCAGCCAATCGGAATTCGAGGGACGCCATCTTGATTAGGGGTTAATGTTTGAAGTTAGGTGTCGGCGATGTTAGGGAGGGCAGATTAGGGGTTAATACTATTTATTATAGGGTTAGTGAGGCGGATTAGGGGTTAATAACTTTATTATAGTAGCGCTCAGGTCCGCTCGGCAGATTAGGGGTTAATAAGTGTAGTTAGGTGGAGGCGACGTTGTGGGGGGCAGATTAGGGGTTAATAAATATAATATAGGGGTTGGCGGTGTTAGGGGCAGCAGATTAGGGGTACATAAGGATAATGTAAGTAGCGGCGGTTTACGGAGCAGCAGATTAGGGGTTAAAAATAATATGCAGGGGTCAGCGATAGCAGGGCGGCAGATTAGGGGTTAATAAGTGTAAGGTTAGGGGTGTTTAGACTCGGGGTACATGTTAGGGTGTTAGGTGCAGACGTAGGAAGTGTTTCCCCATAGCAAACAATGGGGCTGCGTTAAGATCTGAACGCGGCTTTTTTGCAGGTGTTAGGTTTTTTTTCAGCTCAAACAGCCCCATTGTTTCCTATGGGGGAATCGTGCACGAGCACGTTTTTGAGGCTGGCCGCTTGCGTAAGCAACTCTGGTATCGAGAGTTGAAGCTGCGTTAAAAATGCTCTACGCTCCTTTTTTGGAGCCTAACGCAGCCTTTTTGTGGACTCTCAATACCAGAGTTATTTTTATGGTGCGGCCAGAAAAAAGCCAGCGTTAGCTACGCGGGTCGTTACCGACAAAACTCCAAATCTAGAACACTGTTTCTTAAGGCAAAGAGCTGCCAAATAAGTATACAGGCACTGGAAATATAGACACATTAGGGAAACCAAGCAGATAAATTCAAAGAATAAGTGTGGGACTGTATGAGGTAACAGTAGTGTTTAGTTGAGACAAATAATTAAGACACAGACTCTAACGGACTTAAATTAAGGGAATGTGATTCTAAATTAATCCAGTGCACTAGATTATAAGAAGAGGAAACCGGCACAGAGGAAATAACACAGTACAGTGTAAAAGTATAGTGTGTCTGTATGTGTGAGTGTTTATACTTTATAAAAAGGGTTTGAGTAATAAGAAGGTGCAAAAGAAAAAGAAGAGCACAAATGGAAAAATATGTCACAAACGTGAAAAACAAATCACCAGCAATGCCACTAAAAAGAGATAAAAGGCAGAAAGCACAAAGTGAAATTAGTACAGAATCTAATGTTCAGAGCCCAGAGAGAAATTTAGAAACACAGCTTACAATAAATCAATTGGCAGACCTAATCTTACCACAATTCGAAATCGTTAAAAAAGAGATTTCAGATCTATCTCAGGAAATCAGGCAATTTTCGATCAGATTAACTGAGGTAGAAAATAGGGTGTCTGATGCAGAAGATAAGCTAAATACTCAGGAGTCAACAATGGATAAACACACAGAAAAAAATTAATGCATTACAGGCAAAGATAGAAGATTTGGAGGACAGGTCACGGCGGAGTAATATCCGTGTAGTTGGGCTGCCCGAAACAAACGGACAGGAAGATCTACTGACCTTTGGTGCAGTCACATTACCCAACCTGCTAGGAATGCAACCCGTAAATGGGGCTTTGCAGGTAGAGAGCGCACATAGGATCGGAGCACTAAGACAACCTAGAGAGAGTAACACCAGGCCAAGAGTGCTCATCATTAAATATTTGAATTTTCAGGATAAAGCCAGCATAATGTACCACTATAGAAAGACTAGAACACTTCTGATAGGGGACAAACCAATCTTAATCTTTCAGGATTTTTCGGTGGAGACATTGGGGAAAAGGCGTGCTATGGCACCGTACTGCACAGGGCTGATAAAAGCTGGGTTGAGAGCTACTATGAGATATCCAGCTAAAATCACGGTAATGGGGATGGACGGTGTCATAGCACTCAACACGGTGGAAGAAGCAAAAGCTTTTTGTACTGAAAATAATATAGAAGTATAGGGTATTAGTAGGTCATCACGAACACAGAAAGAGGATGTTGAGGAATAGAGAAACAGATGAAGAGGGGGAGGGTGGGGGAGTGGGAGGTCCAGGGGGTGGGGATTGCACTTTTTTTTTTTTCACCTAATAGATTAGCAAAGGATGAGTGCGTCAATTAATTTTGTATCATGGAATGTGGGAGGGATAACCTCCCCCATTAAACGCAAGAACATTTTTAAATTATTGAAAAAGCAAAAGCCTGATATCATATTTCTGCAAGAACTGCACCTAAAAGCTGCTGAAATAGATAAATTAAGAACTAATTGGCTGGCAGAAGTCATTGCAACCCCATGCGTGTCACGTAAATGCGGGGTAGCTATACTATTGAATAGAAGTTTGGATTATGAGATATTAAAAGCAAAATTGGACCCTCAGGGTAGATTCATTATTATGCAAATCAAAATAGACGATAGAATATGTACCCTGTGTAATATATAAGCACCCAACACATTTGAAGTTAATTTTTGGCAACAGATAATAAAGGAACTGACACCGTATTTAGGCCAGAATCTGATAATAGCAGGCGACATGAATACAACGCCATATCCTGACAGCGATAGATCTAAGGTGGGTCGCAGATAGGCATATCATCGGGAGGCAAGAATTTTTCGTAATTTTCTGAAAACTATTAAAGTACACGATATATGGCGTTTGCAACATCCAGACGAACGATCCTATACGTGTGAATCTAAGGCGCATCGATGTTTTTCAAGAATAGATATGTTCATAATAGATGAATATCTATTAAAACATGAAATTAGGACACACATAGAAGAGATAATATTATCGGACCATTCAATAATTAGTTTTAGGATACTACTCCATGATAGGTTGAGCTCTAAGGCAAATACTTTCAGATTCCCTGGTTATATGTCTGATATCCCAAAATTTAGCAACTGGGTCTCAAACAAGTGGAAATAGTACATTGCATTTAATAGAGATTATACTGATAAGCTGGAGATTTTGTGGGAGGCAGGTAAAGCGGTCATACGCGGCGAGATAAAGGTATATATGGTCAACTTAAATCGTAAAAATAAGGCGAGAGAAATTCAGCTGGCAAACCAAGTTAGAAGTGCATATGTGAGGTACTTGAACAGCTCTAACCGGGTTAATTGGGAAAAATATGTATATGCAAAAACAGAAAGGGAACAATTTATGAAAGAAAAATGGGCACATGAAGAGGCAAAATGTAGGGCAAGATTTCAAGGATTACAGGGAGTTTCGGCAAAACATTTAGCCAAGATAACTAAGTTTCGTAAGAAACGCAATATAATTTCCATAATTAAGGAAGGCAAGAATACATATACCAGTCCTACAGCAATTAAAGAAGTATTCTTTCAATATTTCCAAAAGCTATACTCGAAGGAGGAAGTAAACACAGAAAGTAAGCAACAATTTTGGGAGCAGATAAAAACTCCTAAAGTAACGCCAGAGGCATTACAGCAGATTAATGCCCCAATTCTGGAAGGAGAGGTGTTAAGAGCTATTCAAAAAGCCAAATCAGGAAAAGCACCTGGGCCGGATGGCCTCTCGGCTGAATTTTACAAGATGACTTCAGAAATAATAATAGGGACGTTAACTAAGTTATATAACGGGTACTATATCAAGAAAGATATGAAATCCCCTTATTTTTCGGACGCAATTATATCATTAATATTAAAAAAAGGGAAAGATGCTACAAATTTATCATCGTATCGCCCTATCTCATTATTAAATCATGACTACAAGATATTAATGTCTATAATAGCGGATAGATTAAAAAAGTAATATCAGATCTAATACATCCAGATCAGGTTGGGTTCGTACCAGGAAGGAATTCTGTACGTAATATGAGAAGGGTGCTAGCAACGGTGGAGCACTTTTTTTTGAGCCGGGCAGGGCGCCTCAGGGAAGAGAAGGAACCAGGTAGATAAAGATATTGCATTAGTAACAATAGACGCCGAAAAGGCATTTGATTCTATAGGATGGGATCACCTCTTTGAATCTCTGGAGAAGTTCGGCCTTGCTGGTGCCCTGCTCGACCTGATTAAACTGATTTATAAGACACCGAAATCACAGCTGCTAATTAATGGGGAATTATCCAAACCAATAGTCCTCGAAAGGGGAACTCGTCAAGGGTGTCCACTCTCCCCTTTATTGTTTGACATTGCGCTTGAACCACTTGCCATATATATTAGACATAAAGTAGCCCCACTGCAGACAGGGGCGGAAAGAATGACGATCTCGCTCTATGCGGATGACATTTTATTCTTTTTGTACGACACAGTTATCTGTATCCCACAACTTCTACAGATTATCAAGGTATTTAGCTCATTCACAGGCTACAAAATAAACCCCGCGAAATCCGAAATCTTATGGATAAATAAAACCAAGGCGAGCCAGAATACAATTTTTAAAGAGGTCCAGTATATTAGTTATCTAGGGATCAAAATTTCACGGAATCCTGGTGAGTGGTACCAGCTGAATTATAAAGAATTATTCGATAATATGGAATCAGAAATAGGAAAGTGGAACGTGTATTATTTGTCACTATCTGCACGTATTATACTGATAAAAACAATTTTCTTCCCAAAGATATTATTTCGTCTGCAAAACCTACCATTAGTGATTAAAAAGAAAGATATTGACAAATATAATAGAGCATGTTCATTATTTATTTGGGGCAAGCAGAAGGCCCGCATATCAACTGAAAAACTGAGTTATGCAAAAAAACATGGTGGATTTGCCCTCCCTAACATTAGGTACTACAATTATGTAACCTTGATTAAATTTGGAATAGACTGGTTGACCGAGTCAGAATATATTACTTATTATAAACTGGAAACTGAGATGGTCAAACCTTTCAATCTGAAAGCAATATTGCATTGTCCATATAGGAATTTACCAAGTAATGTGGCGAATTCAGTAACATTTACTAGTATAGTCTGGGCATGGCAAAAATACTGTGATACAGTGGGTCAAGAATATCAAGTGTCAGCACTGCTGCCGATTGTTGGGTGTGTAGATTTTTCACCGGGGTTACATAATAGGATCTTTCGTGAATGGCAAGGCATGGGTTTGAAATACTTCTTACAAATAACAACGGGGCCGGAGGGATCAACACGAACCTTCGAGAGTTTGGCGGCAGAATATAATTTACCCGCTAAACATTTTTACACATACCTACAGCTAAGACACTATATAGATACTCACATCATGAGATATGGTGTGGACTGGAGTCAGCCCGTGATTGAGCCGGGCCTAAAATTATATCAGGCTGGAAAGCGGTCTATAGCTATATGGTATCAGAATATAATACAGAGATTAGGAATGAGACAAATAAATTTGAATACGGAAAAATTTCTTTGATATTTTCCTTCCATACAAAGCGAAAATATAATGGATAGTATTAAAAGGGCGGGAGAAGCCACGTAGAGAATCAGTTGGCGGGAGTCGCATGCAAAATTGATAAATTATTTTTATTTGACGCCAGAGAGAATCAGCGGTTGGGCCAGAACAGCCCCAATAAGCTGTTACAAATGTAATCACGTAAAAGCAGATTTGATGTATTGTTTGTGGAGCTGCCCGAAAGTACAGCAATTCTGGCGGAAAATTCAGTTCTGGCTCAACAAATATTTAACTGTTAAAATAAATTTGGAAGCAATACAGATATTTTTTTTGTATCAGACGGAAAATATAGGAGATAAAAATCTTACAAATTTGGCCATTCTGGCAACACGCAGTCTCATATTCCGGAAATGGAAACATAAAGAGGTGCCAAATATGAAGGAGTTTATAAACAACATGAAATTTCAAATGACAGTGGAAAGACAGGATTTAAAAAGTCGAGAGAAACATTATAAAAGGTATTTCAGCAAGTGGGAAAAGTATATCGAAGCCTGGCCGAGGGCTTTACAGCAGCAGTTTCTTGATCCTCTACAAAGCTCAGTTCCTTTTCTAAATTTAGTAGTAGCAGGCACTTTACCGGCACATTGGGTGAGGAGATGAGGCAACACATCCATCCTGGATATGAATAGAAAAAAGAAAAGCGTAAGAGGGTTTTTTTTTTGTTGTTTTTTTTGTTCCCCCCCCCCCTGGCCTTCGACACTCTCGCCCGCAGTAAACAGGTTTTTCTTAGATAAAATTGGGAGATGTTGTGCTGACACTGACGAATGGTAGATACAGAAGATGTTGAGAAAGTAGTCCTAATCGATCGGATAGAACACATGAAGGGTTTGAGAGAATTAATGGATACCCGAAGGGGGGTAGTTTTAGAGACACCACAGAGATGGTGTCATCTTAGAATGGTCTTTAATCTTAGGTTTAAGAGTAAAAATGAACAAGGAAAAATGTATTTACTGGAGACAGAGAATAAGTCTGGCAATTAAGTATCTTTTACAAGGATGGCCTTAATTAGGCCAGGTAGTGAATTGTTGGTTTCTGTTTTTCAGTTTTCCTTTTTTTTTTTTTTTTTGTCTGGTTGGTTTAAAGAAGCTTTCAAGAATGTTGAGTTAGCTTAAAACTGGTATAGTACAATTTCCGGAATTTAACATATGTATAATTTAAGATGACAATGAATGGAAATGTCACAATGTGGAGCTGCGTCTCCAATGATATGTATTATCAGATATAATTTTCAATAAAAATATTTGGAAAAAAAAAAAATGTCGACAGCATACTCTGTCGGCATTTATCATTGCACCAGCAGTTCTTGTGAACTATTGGTGCAATGAGGCCCCCTGCAGAATTACGGCCAATCGGCCACTAGCAGGGGTGTCAATCAACCCGATCGTATTCGGTCGGGTTGAATTGCGGTGATGTCTGTCTGCCGCCTCAGAGCAGGCTGACAGGGTTTTGAGCAGCGGTCTTTAATGCTTGTATGAGATGAATACTAACTCTTAAATTAGCTCTCAATTGAGTTGCCAGTGGATTAAAAAAAAATCCACATAGCTGGACAAATTAGCAGTCATAGGCCCCTATTTATCAAGGGCTGGCGGACCTGATCCGACACTGCGGATCAGGTCCACCAGACCTCGCTGAATATGGCGAGCAATACACTCGCCGTATTCAGCATTGCACCAGCAGCTCACAAGAGCTGCTGGTGCAACACCGCCCCCTGCAGACTCGCGGCCAATCGGTCGCCAGCAGGGGGGTGTCAATCAACCCGATCGTGTCTTTGTGACCGCTGCTTCATAACTGCTGTTTCTGGCGAGTCTTACAGGGGCCATCAAGCTCTATACGGAGCTTGATAAATATGCCCCATAGAATCAATAAAATCAATCCCCAACACGATTGGTCTTCCCGGTGGGTTATCCCCATTCTTATGGATTTTGGGCAAATGATTCATGACTATCAACTTGGGATGTTCATTATAAAGAAACTTATATTCATCATCATTGATGATTCCTTTTTTCAAACCCTCTTTCAGTAACACTTCCAACTCTAATAAAAACATTTTAGTGGGATCAGTCTTTAGTTTTGTGTAAGTCAATTCATAATTTAAAAGTCTTATAGCTTCTGCCACATACATCTCCCTATCTTGTAATGTTATACCGCCCCCTTTGTCCGCAGGGCGTATTGCAATATTATTATTCTGCATTAGTTGATTCAAAGCCTCTCCTCTACTTGTTAAGTTATTTTTAAAGTTTTTAATTATATACATATTGCTCAGTTCTCTCTCAGCCATATGTTTAAAAGTCTCAATATAGTCTCCCTGGGAGTTGACTGGGTAAAAAGTAGATTTTGCTTTCTTATCACTATGTATGCAAATGTCTTCCTGTGGAGATATTTCATTTATCGCTGCTAAACTATTCATGATATCCAGAGTATTTATATTGTCTCCTGTTAAAACACTTTTGTGCTAAGATTTACACTGTTGTTCCTGTCCTGAAATGAATCTAAGTGTAATAGTCCTAATACATCTCTGAAAATCAATAAATAGTGGAAACTTGTTCATTTCTTTCTTAGGGGCGAATGACAGTCCCTTATTTAATAGTGATAAGCTACTCGCATCCAAAACTTACGAAGAAAGATTACAAATACTTGCATAATTACTTTTTTCTAATTTCTTCTTGCATCTTTTTTATTATTAAAGGGACACTCAAGTCAAAATTAAACTTTCATTATTCAGATAGAGCAGGAATTTTAAACAACTTTCCAATTCAC
This sequence comes from Bombina bombina, assembly GCF_027579735.1. NCBI lineage: Eukaryota > Metazoa > Chordata > Amphibia > Anura > Bombinatoridae > Bombina > Bombina bombina. The sequence goes on along the minus strand of NC_069505.1, from coordinate 458,617,729 downwards.
TTCCATTAACAAAATGTGCACAGTCTTTTTATATTTAAACTTTTTGATCTCCTACAGAGCATGTGCAAGAATCCACAAAATAAACATGTATACATTTATGATTGGCTGATGGCTGTCACATGGTACGTGTATGCATTTGTGTTTGGCTGATGGCTGTCACATGGTACAGGGGGAGTGGAAATAGACATAACTTTTAAAATTGTCAGAAAAAATCTACTACTCATTTGAAGTTCAGACTGAGGGTCTGATTTATCAATGTCTGGCGAACATGATCCACTGTAGCGGATCATGTCCGCCAGACATTGCTGAATGCCGACAGCATACGCTGTCAGGATTTAACATTGCACAAGCAGTTCTGGTGAACTGCTTGTGCAATGCCACCCCCTGCAGATTTGCGGCCAATCGGCCACTAGCAGGGGGTGTCAATCAACCCGATCATACACGATCGGGCAGATTGATGTCCGTCGCCTCAGAGGAGGCGCATGAGTTAAGGAGCAGCGGTCTTAAGACTGTTGCTTCTTAACTCCTGTTTCTGGTGAGCATGAAGGCTCGCGCGGAAGCAGATGCATTGGGGCCGATTGACACTTTGATAAATCAGCCCCTAAGTGCTATTGCATTGTCTTGTTATCATGCATTTGTTGATTATGCAAATCTACTGTGTTGACTGGTCCTTTAAGGTTCAATTCAAGGCATACACACATTGAATGTCATTATACAGTAGACAAAGGAAAATTAAAAATTAATTTCAAAGCTGACAGCTGATCTAAGCCAGAAGCAATATACATGATATTTTTATATGACATGAAGCAATGGAAATATAGACATTATTTGCATAGCATAACTATATACCTACTTACTAACTAATGAGGCCACTCTTGGCCCTCCCACTAAACTGTGAAGCTAAAGTAGGTCATCTGAAATAGAGGGGGGCTGCTCTTGGGTCCCCAATGAAGAACCACATTTTTTTGCTTATTTTGTAAATTTAAATATAATAGGTAGCAGATACTAAAATGATACCTTTATAGGTCTGAATTAGAGCGAACTTATTAAAAGATACCAAGCACCTTTGTACCTCTTGCTAGTTATAGTGTAGCTTGTGATGCACTTACATTCAAGAGATGAGTCAACTTACTACCCCACTTTGATCATATGTGGTGGACAACGGAATAGAGATCCATATAATATCTTATGAAGCTGTAGGCATATAAAAGATGCGCCAATTGTAGATCAGTAGTAGCAACTGGTAGGACTGGTATTATTATTGTATCCAGAAAAAGACAAGAAGGATGGCGCTAAAAGCAGAGTGTAAAACAAAAATGAACGTAGTAAATATTGTCTAAAGTGACTTCTATTGAGAGAGGGTGATACCTGAATCAGTATAAATAATTATTTATACTGATTCAGGTATCACCCTCACTCAAAAGAAGTCACTTTAGACAATATTTACTACGTTCATTTTTTGTTTTACACTGTGCTTTTTTTTTTTTTTTTTTTTTTTTTTTTTTATTTTAAATATTTTTATTGAGGATAAGTAATAAATATTTGACAATCATAGGTTGCACATTACAGTCAACAAAGTATACATACATTGCATTTTAAGAAAATAAGATGCACCTGCGTTAGATCAACTTTTCTCCTCATTTTCTCCCCTTATCTTAACTTATTAGATCACTCTTGGATCTTGGGTGTGTCAGCATTGCTTTGTAGGGGGTTTAAAAATAAAAAAACAAAACAATAAAAGAAAATGCATCGCTATGAGTATACTGCTATAAAGACATTCTTGTCTCTAATTAATAAAATGAAAGATGCATTGACCCTAAATTGGGAACTCCTGAGGAACAGAAAACATAAACACAACTGATATTAAGATCATGATCTGAGTATTAGATATCAAGAGAAGGAAATAGCCATATATACCTCTGTTGTCTTTATAATAGTAATTTATATCAGTGGAACTCTAAGGCATTACATTACATTGCTTAACTCCTCTGCCCAAGTACTCCATAGGACTGTGTGTTAGGTGATAGTCTCTATATGCTATATAACAGTAAATTTTATTAGGTATATGGGGTAGAGAGGTAGGAAAATATTCTATTACCTGTGTACAGCACTACATGCCAAACCCAAGCGCCCTTGCATAAAATATATATAGTAGGATGTCTCCCCGGGGCCCCCCCTAAACCCCCAGAAAACATTCAAATGTGATTAAGGACATTACAAAAACAGCAATATTGGAAGCGAACACATGCACTGTACACAATTCCCCTTATAAGCGTAGTGAGTACAAGACACAGAGCTCAACGAAAGTTGTATAACCCTAAGTTGGGAACTAAATTATCTCTGTAATGGTGGTTTGTATCAGCATAGTTCTAAAGCAGCTCTTTACATTGCAATGCATCACTATCTCAGTGCTCCCTAGGACTGTGTGTTAGATGGCATTCTCTATATATTATGTTTCAGTAGATTTTCTAAGTTATATGAGGTAAAGTGAAGATTAAATATTCTATTATGTGTGGGCAGTGCGACATGCTAAATCCAAACAACCCTGTCACCATGTATAGTAGGATGTCTCCCCGGAGGCCCCCCCCAACCCCCAGAAAACATACAATGATGGTTAAAAACATTATAGAAATAGCGATATTGGAAACACACATATACACAGCCCACTGTTCCCATTATAAACATAGTGATCATAAAGCTCTTAACTCAGCTCTAAACACACCTATTAGGCAAAACATCGAGATCGGAACTTTCTTAGACATAATCTTTTGTGGTCCGCTCTAAACCCCTCCCCCGGCTCCGGCCGTAAGCCGCAGGGAGCAGGTCAGGCAGGCAATGAGACCATGCCGCAGTTGTGTCTCTCTAGCTTAACAGTACATGTAATTAAGTTGTATGACGTTCCAATCTCAAAACCATGCCGATACAGAATAAAACTTATAACCAAAAACATAACATTTGATCAAATCAGGAACAATTGGATCTCTCTCACAGCTCACAATGTACTGTGAGCGCCTTATGGAAGATTAAGTACCAGATCTAAGTTCCATTACACAGTTCCCAGGAGAAAAGGTCATCTCATCCTCCCAATCTTGAGTGCCCAAGCCATAAACATAGTGGCTGTCAAAGTAGGGTATTTTAGGGTTAACGCCTGCTTTCGATTTGCCGAGTTGGTGCATTTCAGCGGCGCCCCTCTGATTAGACTGGAGCCCTGAAGTCTTAAAACTAAAGGGGTACACTGGAGTAGAGATCTTCTTGTAATATGCAGCTACCCGGGAGTTTGCCCCGGGCCCTTGCAACAGCGCAGCCTTTGTCGGGATTCCCTTCATCGCCAGATATTTTAGGGCTAGAGCGCCTGCTCTTTGATCTACTGCAGGTACGCTGTTAATTAGTGCATTTGCAGTTAACTTTTTAGATGAGTTTTCAGCATCTCTGACACACTCCGAGCTATCCTCCTGATAGACTCCCGACTTGCGGCATGTCGATTGTGATGAGATGAGCGTAGGCTGCTGTGTGCGTATAGGTGGAGGTAAAGGCCCGTCAGAATTATATACCTCCTGGGTAGGATTTAAATTGGTGGAGGTAGTGAGTTGGTTTAGCTGGTGCTGCGTATGGAAAGCCTGCATTAAAAAGTCCCAAGGGGCCCCAGTAAGCAAGGTCTGGAAGCAGCGTTCCAATCTCTCCATTCTCTGGTCAAAGCGTGTTTGCAGGTCGGTTTCATGGATGGCGGCCATTTTACCCTGTAAGGATTTTAGAGAAGCAAAGTTATTTTTCGGCCAGCGCTCTTTTGCTGGTATAGCGCTTCAGAAGGTTGTGTAAGGCAAACTAGATTTATGGAGTCCCAATCCAGGTGGAAACCCTCAGTACTTCGAGGGGGGTGGCGTTGCCTATATATGAGCCGCCGCTCTAGGCCTCTTACGTCCGATACCGGGCTCAAACTTCATAAGTTGCTGCACAAATTCCACCAAAATTCGATTGCTGGCATGCAGATTTGATCAAATACTTGTATGGTTGTAATCTTGCCGCAAAAAAGTCTTTTCTACCGGCGGGTATCAAATTTTCCGTGAGAGCTCAGGGAAAGTGCGACTGTGTGTAGTCGCAGTTCGGACACGCCCCCTACACTGTGCTTTTAGTGCCATCCTTCTTGTCTTTTTCTGGATCCAATTTTTCCGGTTATCCCTGTGGAGGGATTTCCTTGGATTGGCTGTGAGTGTCACATTTAGCGCAACACTATTTTTTCTTTATTTTTTTTATTTTTTCTTTGTTTCACATTATTATTGTATCCCACATAAAGGATTAGACTGCGCACTAGCTAATCATAGCAAATGTTAGGACATATCAAACTTACAGGTAGATATAGTCTGCACGATAGCTAATCAGAAGATAAAAGATAAACTATTGCAAGATATCTTGGATTAAACCAACCTTAAACAAAGTGGAAGCCAAAACGGTGCTGTAGGCACAAAAAGATATAAGGATACAAAGCTAGACCAGTATATCAGGTTCATAACCATCATAGAGTCCTGTGTTCGTAATGTTTTGCAGAAAGCTTAATTTAATAGTGGCTATGACAAGAGCACACATATATACCTATGTAACAGGTTAGCATCTTGGCACGGCATTGACTAATGGACTTCAGCCTACACCAAATCTCCAGGTTAGCAGGCTCCCATTAACTTCACTTTGAACAGCAGATCTCATACTTGTATGCCACAAGGGCCTTACACATACTCTCCACTGAGCAAAGTGTGTCCACTGGATGCATAGAGAGATTTGATCTGAATGCCAGGTCATTGCTTGAGGTTTTAGGACTATACAGTGAGCCACAGAGCTGTGTTTGCGTTAGGACAGTGTCTAGGTTTGTGAGGTTAGTTGCTTGGTTGTAAGTTCCATTCATATTTGTATCTAACAATGTACAGTTGTCATTTAGTTCACTGCGGTCAGCACCATCTCCCACAGCGCTTTTGTCAGCCATATCCTCTCTTGCCAAGGTGGCGTACCCAGATGTAGTGATCCACTGTGTCATATACAGGCCTCCCAGTTCTTGAACTTGCGTGCTGTTGGAGAGGGCAGGTAGATGTCGTTGGGGCACCAAAGCATCGCAACCTAGGAGAAGGAACTGCTAGTTGGCTGTCATCTGCATTGTCAGCTACGGGTAAAGTAAATGCAAATCACAAATTTTCTATAAATTCAACTTGATAAGCATCTAAGAGGTTACTGAGCTCAGTCACAAGAAAAATAGCTGACTCCATCTTCGTCTCACTTAATCTCTCATATTTGCCTCGGGGTATTATAGTCAGCAGAGGTACATCCAGTTGATAGTATAGTTAATGTGTTTCTCTCTCATAAATGGAACTGCTACCTGTGTTCTTTTGTATAGGTTACCTATATCTTGGCAACTAACGACAGGAGCCGTAGAGCGCAATGCCGGGAGTATTCCGCATGGCTGGTGTTGTAGGCCACAGATTCAAACGTAGCTCCGGGCTCTGAAGCCAATAGTGATCTCGGTAAAAAAGGGCTCATGAGATAGGTTTTTCTTAGTAGAGTTTGATTATGCCAATCATTGTCATAGATGCTCCGTCAATAAGGCAATATTATGCAGATAACACCAAAATACTGGAGCAGCTTGCAGAAGTGCGACTGATCATGGCCGCTGCCCCCCTTCTTGCATTTTTTAAATTGTTTTCTCCTGCCTACTCTACATCCTCATTTAGCCTTAAAGGGACAGTCTAGTCCAAAATAAGCTTTCATGATTCAGATAGGGCATGTCATTTTAAAAAACTTTTCAAATTACTTTTATCACTGATTTTGCTTTGTTCTCTTGGTATTCTTAGTTGAAAGCTAAACCTAGGTAGGCTCATATGCTAATTTCTTAGCCCTTGAAGGCCACCTCTTATCTGAATGCATTTTAACAGTTTTTCACCACTAGAGGGCCTTAGCTCATGTGTATCATATAGATATCATTGTACTCACACACGTGGAATTACTTATGAGTCAGCACTGATTGACTAAAATGCAAGTCTGTCAAAAGAACTGAAATAAGGGGGCAGTTTGCTGATACTTAGATACAAGATAATCACAGAGGTAAAATGTATATTTATATAAATGAGATAAGGGGGCAGTCTGCAGAGGCTTAGATACAAGGTAATCACAGAGGTAAAAAGTATATTAATATAACTGAGATAAGGGGCAGCCTGCAGAGGCTTAGATACAAGGTAATCACAGAGGTAAAAAGTATATTAATATAACTGAGATAAGGGGCAGTCTGCAGAGGCTTAGATACAGGGTAATCACAGAGGTAAAAAGTATATTAATATAACTGAAATAAGGGTGCAGTCTGCAGAGGGTTAGATACAAGGTAATCACAGAGGTATAAAGTATATTAATATAACTGAGATAAGGGGCAGTCTGCAGAGGCTTAGATACAAGGTAATCCCAGAGGTATAAAGTATATTAATATAACTGAGATAAGGGGCAGTCTGCAGAGGCTTAGATACAAGGTAATCACAGAGGTAAAAAGTATATTATTATAACTGAGATAAGGAGCAGTCTGCAGAGGCTTAGATGCAGGGTACAATTGAATAGGATAAATGAATACAGCACCCACTACTCACAGGAGCACGGAGAAGGCTTACCAAGCCCAGACAGATCCAAATGAAAAAGTGATCTCCAGCTGTGGCGAGTAAAGTGACCTTTATTTTACATACAGGGTCCAATATAACAAAGCAACGTTTCGGGCTAACAATAGGCCCTTTTTCAAGCTTGACATTGAGTATAACAGTGATTAAATAGCCCTAATGGCGCTAAACAATTGTGATAAATGCATAAATATCACCATCTAGTGGTGAAACATAGATACTGCATATAAAAATATTTTCTATACAAAAATTGTTACAAAATATGTGTTACAAAATTTAACAGTATATCCACTAAAGGATACAATGCCAAGTGATCCCGAAAGACAAGTCAATTTGTGAAAAAACATCATAATATAACGTGAACATAAGTTGTGTAAATTTGATATTAAAAATAACTTTCATTTAAAATAGTGACAAATACTCATTATATTATAATTTCATCTATACTACCTTCATATTTATAAGAACACAATCACATGTATGGATTTATTAAAAAATTAGATATATGAGAATCCTTAAAATTAGAATCCCCTATACCTTAATAAGTCAAAAATATTTAAAAACTAATGGATACTCAGTATATCAATGGGTTAATACCAATTCTGTACTTGATATTATTACATAATTAAACATAACCCATAACAATGCAAAATCAACAATAACTTAAACACATAGATAAAGTAAATACATAAAAAAGAGACTACCAAAAAGAACAAAAATGTTAAGCATTGAATCTTTAAATCTTAAACGTTGTCCAATTGCATTCTCTATTAAGGCTTTTAGGCCATAAGGCGTTAAGTTCATTAATCCAAAAGGTCTACCTTTTATTTAATAAAGCTTCCCTATCGCCACCTCTTCTAAGCATATGAATTTGTTCCAAAATTTGGAAACAAAGTTGGCTGAGATTATGGCCGGCTTGTAAAAAGTGTGAGGAAACTGGAGCATCCTTACTGCATCTAATATTTGACTTGTGCTCAGAGATTCTCTCACGTGCTTCTCTGGTCGATTGTCCAATGAACATGGACACTTAATGGCATAAATAATAAACTCTGATCTACAAGTCAAATATTCCCTAATAGTGTATTTTTTTACCTGTATACAGTGGAGGCTCCTCCATTTGTTCACATTCGCACGTGAACCCCCATTCAGATGTGAACCCCCATTCAGAAGAAGAGAAGAAAAAAAAAATTCTGAAGAAAATATAATTTTTCCAATAGCCCCCCTATTGGAAAAATTATATTTAATTTATACCTCAAAAAAAGTTAAAGCAAAACTGTTTTTTGTTGTTAAATTATATATTTTTAATGTTTCCACAATTCCACTGTTTTTTCTTTATTTAACCGCACGTGCGGTAGAGCCTACATGCCTGTCTCATTAGCTGCCTGTATATTTTCATACAGACCACTCCCACTCTCCACCCCTATACTGGCTTAATCGCACAGTTCAGCCTGTGCTCTTGAGCCAGTGAGGTGGTGTTAAGCTGGTCTGGATACGTCATCACTGATCACGTGATGATCAGTCAGCTCCAGAGTCCAGCTCCGCCTCCACCCACTCTCTTTGAGGTGACTGACTGCGAGTGCGCACAGTGTGCTGTGAGGAGGAAATGCCAGCATGGGGACATGTGCCATGTGTTGGTGGGGACTGGTTGAGAAGCAGCAGAGGACAGGCAAATCCTGCAGCCCTAACAATAGCAGCAGATACACCATCCTTGATCCTTCTGTGACCCAACTGGATTACTAAGGTACGGTGGCTGTGTCAGTGGTAAAAGGGACTGGGAGGAACGTTATCTGCACACTGTTTGCACTATGACACTGCTCTGTTGTCATACTAACAGGCAGGCAGTGTCACAAACACAGGAAGCACGCTGTGAGGGAGGCTGGCTGATGTAGAGTAAAAAAATAGATAATGGCTGCACCGGAGGATCCAGGAGGCTTTTGATTGACAGTTTTACAGCCTTGTGACTCCACTGTTTGTTTTTATTACACAATCCATGTGCGGGGGTTAGGTGAGGGGGTCAGATCTGTTTAATGGTTATGTAAGACTACAGCGATACAAAGGGAAAGGGGCTAGCTGGCTGCAAATACAAGTGAGTGAGAAATCCCTGACCCTGTGTATGCTGTGTGAGCTGTATAAATATAAATCACTAACATATTTTTAAAAGCTAATCTCCCTCCCCAGTGTGACTTGAAGCTTCAGTGTATAACCAGCATTCTTTTTCCCCTAGATTTACTGCACGGTTCTCCCACTGTAAAATCAACTAACAAAAAGCACCAGTGCTCTGAACAGTTCTATAACAGTTACTCTGCTAGTACTAAAGCTCTTTAATTTTGCATATTGAAATTCTGCATTGTACTTATTTTGTGTTATTAAAAATATATATATGATGTCATCTTAAAATGTAAGATAAATATTTCTCCTTTCACAACCTCCATTTTCTATGCATATATCTGCCTGTTTTCTAATGGTTTTAATAAGCTATGTTTCTTTTAGCTTGGCATTTTCACCCTGCTTCTCTTTCATGATTCAGATAGAGAATAACATTTTAAACAACTTTCCAATTAAGTTCTATTATCTAATTTGATTCCTTCTCTTGTTATCCTTTGCTGAAAGGTGTATCTAGGCAAGTTCAGGAGCAGCAGAGAACCTAGGTTCTAGCTGGCTGCATATATATATATATATATATATATATATATATATATATCACCTATGTGTTCAGTTAGAAACCATTAGTGCATTTCTGCTCCTTCAACAAATGATACCAAGGGAATGAAACAAATTAGATAATAGAAGTAAATTAGAAAGTTGTTTAAAATTGTATTCTCTATCTGAATAATGACAGAAACATTTTGGGTTTCATGTCCCTTTAAGGTGAGCTGGGATAGTTGCTTGGGGTAATAAAAACATCAGATTACTCCCATTATCATTCAGAAGCTTTATTAATGCTGTTATACCTCTCATGTACATATGAATACCAGATCTTTGATATGCCTATCCTAGATTTAAAGGGACAGTCTACAATATAATTTTTATTGTTTATAAAGATAATCCCTTTATTACCCATCCCACAGTCTTGCACAACCAAACACTGTTATATTAATACACTTTTTACCTCTGTGATTACCTTGTATGTGTGCATCATCTGACAGCTCCATAATCACATATATAAAAGTACATTAATATAACAATGTTGGTTGTGCAAAGCTAGGGAATGGGTAGTAAAGGCATTAGCTATCTTTTTAAACAATATATTTTAGTGTAGACTGTCCCTTTAACTACAATTCCACCATACTGCCTGCAAGAACATTTTTAGAAGTTTATCACCAAGTCAGCACATACATCATTAACGTACTAAAACATGTTTCCACCAAAGCTAATATTTAATCATTTGCATTGAGACTGACAATTATATTGTTTAATATAATGTCACGTCAAAGCTTTTATATTATATTCAATGAGAAATGCATTACAAGAAAGTATGTAGTCTGTGTGTAGTGTGTATGTATGTATGCTTGTGTAATGTGTATATGTATGTAGTGTGTACAGTATGTATGCTTGTGTAATGTGTATATGTATGTAGTGTGTACAGTATGTATGCTTGTGTAATGTGTATATGTATGTAGTGTGTACAGTATATATGCAGTTTGTCTGTGTAAGTGTGTGAAGTGTTAAAGGGGCGGGGCCTCATTTCAAGGGGTGTGGTCTAGTGCACCCCCATCTTCAAAATTCACCAGCCGCCACTGCCTGTATAGGGCTGAAAATTTTTATCACCTTTTATCATAGAATTGCAATTGACACATGAGAGACAAGGAAAACATCCTGTACGTCGCTTACCAGTTATGGTTCTTTGAGTATATTTACAACTGCCAACATCTGCTCTAACTAACTGATCTTTTATGTTAGGGCTTCTTTTGTAGGCTGGCATAGGTGGCTCTGAAAATGCATTAATGTCAGAATGGCATTTCTGCAAAATGTGCCAATACTTACGTATAATTTTATTTATCTGACTATTTCTAGTATTGTATTGTGATACAAAAATCAATCTGTTTTTTTTCTTTTCTTTTTTTGTTGTAATGGGCCTAGTGTTAGATCTTAAAATAATATTTTGTTTTTCTTTGTGCACAAGATCAGCAGGGTAACCTCTTTGGAACAAATGTCTAAAAAATGTATGCAATCGTTTACTCACCACAGCTGGAGATCACTTTTTCATTTGGATCTGTCTGGGCTTGGTAAGCCTTCTCCGTGCTCCTGTGAGTAGTGGGTGCTGTATTCATTTATCATATTCAAGTGTATACCTGACCACTGGAATACCTGCACCACTATGACCTCTGAAAGTTTAAATACAACAAAGGGTTCCAATACTTTTGGATACTCAGTGGAGGATACACAAGTGGTATTTTCCTCCATATTGGGCTCAAGTGACTTTCTTAATGTGGCCCCAAAAGAGAGATCGAGCAAACGCCTGGAGAAAGATAGTGTCAAACAGATGGTTTTACAATTACATGCTGTTACCTTATCGGAGTATTTCAAAGAACAGCGGATTCCCAGGGGCTTACGCATGTCTACACGTCCAACTCTGTTTGCTGATAAGCCGGAGTACTGTGAAAGATTTGAGAGCATTTTAAATAAATGTTCCTTCGACTTGATTACCTGGACTGTTGAGTTCGCACAAAGAGAAATTGCCAAATATAAAGTTGAAGTGGAAAAGGCAAAGCAAGAGTTGCAGCAGAGTGTGTCACTTGACGAATATAAAGCTTTGATTGATAAAATTACTAAGTCGGTAAATGAATACAAGAAGACACTAGAAGATGGAAAGCGCACTAAATTCATGCGAGATGAGCAAGATTATGTACAAGGCAATATTTACAGATGGTCCCAGAAGACAGATGTGGGTGGTCCCTCCAAACTGAGATTCCAGCGTCAGAGACGTGACAAGCGTCGCGCACCAGGTGATACTCAGAGTGAGTCGGAATCGTCAGTTTGTTTTTTGACAGAGGATTCAGACGGAGACGCCGGAGGGGTGGCAGGAAACATCGCAGGTGCACAACCTCCGGTTCAGGGAGCAAAGAAGCCCAGACAAACCCGGTGGAACAGCCGAGGCAGAGGCCGGAATTTCAATTAACCACGAGACGATGTGCGGTAAATAACCCAGCAAATTCACACAATCAGGTGACTTATTTCTCCAGGCATTGATTTACCTTTGGTAGAGGACTCTTTTGTTTCTTGTGCCTCCACAGGCAATGTAACGGACTTTACAGATAAAAGTTTATATGCAGACCCATTGTATCCAGTTATAAGTTGCAATAATGGTGAAACTGAGATCAATGATGTTAATGATGTCAATATTGTACATAATATCTCAGGGGTTAACTTAACTGATGCTGAAATTTCTCTCCTCAATAAGGGATTATCATATTGCCCTATTAATAAAGGAAATTTATTCCAAGTTAAACATGAATTACATACATTTTTTCGTACGATTAAATTTAAATAATTTTTTGATAAAAAATTAAAATTCAAGACAAAGAAATGTATACTAAGGGAAATGAAATGCTTACCTGTGAGATGGTAGGACTCAGAAATACCAGCAAGTTTAATCCTGTAACTACTGACAATGGTGCTAATACATTCTATGATTTGGTACTTAGGGATGTTGAGCAATTATTTCAGAAACCTGATTTTATGTTTCAGAAAAGATTTATGGAGCATCAAAATGACTCAGCATCTCTAAAGACCTTGAAATCAAGAAAGGAATTGGCTATTAAAGCGGCTGATAAGGGCGGCGCCTTAGTAGTAATGAATCAGGAGGCCTATATATCTGAGATAGAACAACAACTTAGTGATACTTCAGTTTACACTATGATTGGTTATGATCCCACACATAAGATTCAAAATGAAATTGCTAATATTCTGTGTCAAGCTATGAAAAATTGATTGATCTCAAAAGGTTTGAATGAATTTTAAAATATTAAACATCCTGTTAGACCAGTCATATACTGTCTGCCAAATATCCATTAAAATGAATTGAACCCCCCCCCCCCCGGGCAGACCTATAGTGGCAAGTTCAGGGTCTATTTTTTACTAATATTTCTGTTTTTTTGGACAGAATTTTGCAAACTTATTTGGTTAAATCCTCATCTTACATTCAAGACACTTATTATTTTCTGAAAAAGCTTGAACAGCTTAATTTAGAGAATAAAAAGTAATTTTATTTACACTTGATGTATCAAGTTTGTACACGTCTATCAAGCATACGAGTGGGATTAAGTCAGTAGCTAAAGTTCTAATGTGTGATAATAAGTATACTCAGGCTCAAATACAATTTTTTCTGGAATTGTTAGAAGTTATACTTTGCATTAATTATTTTCTTTTTAAGGATGATTTTTTCTTCCAGAAAAAGGGTACTGCTATGGGATCCAATGTCACCCCAACCTATGCCAACATCTTCATGAACAATTTTGAAAAATTATTCGTTTATGAACATGTATTGTTTAAGAAGTTTGGAGCCACTTGGTGGCGGTTCATTGATGATGTGTTTGGCATATGGTATGGCGACATTGGATCCCTATTTTCCTTTGTTGATGATCTTAATAGATCAGTTAATGGAATTAAATTTAACTTGACATGGAATGAACAATCTGTTCAATTTTTAGATACGTGTATCTATAAGGGTGAACATGCATTGAGGGCTGATATTTATTCAAAACCAATGGATAAAAACAACACTTTGTTGTTCAATAGCTTTCATCCACCTTCTACCTTTAGAGCTATACCCAAAAGTCAGTTATTGCGAGTAGATCGCATTGTGTCCGATACTGATTTAAAAATAACATGATTGGAACAAATGTCTAAAAAATTTATGCAAAGAGGTTACCCTGCTGATCTTGTGCACAAAGAAAAACTAAATATTATTTTAAGATCTAACACTAGGCCCATTACAACAAAGAAAGAAAAGAAAAAAACAGATAGGTTGATTTTTGTATCACAATACAATACTAGAAGTAGTCAGATAAATAAAATTATACATAAGTATTGGCACATTTTACAGAAATGCCATTCTGACATTAATGCATTTTCAGAGCCACCTATGCCAGCCTACAAAAGAAGCCCTAACATAAAAGATCAGTTAGTTAGAGCAGATGTTGGCAGTTGTAAATATACTCAAAGAACCATAACTGGTAAGCGACGTACAGGATGTTTTCCTTGTCTCTCATGTGTCAATTGCAATTCTATGATAAAAGGTGATAAAAATTTTCAGCCCTATACAGGTAAAAAATACACTATTAGGGAATATTTGACTTGTAGATCAGAGTTTATTATTTATGCCATTAAGTGTCCATGTTCTCTATTATACATTGGACAATCAACCAGAGAAGCACGTGAGAGAATCTCTGAGCACAAGTCAAATATTAGATGCAGTAAGGATGCTCCAGTTTCCTCACACTTTTCACAAGCCGGCCATAATCTCAGCCAACTTTGTTTCCAAATTTTGGAACAAATTCATATGCTTAGAAGAGGTGGCGATAGGGAAGCTTTATTAAATAAAAGGGAGACCTTTTGGATTAATGAACTTAACGCCTTATGGCCTAAAAGCCTTAATAGAGAATGCAATTGGACAACGTTTACGATTTAAAGATTCAATGCTTAACATTTTTGTTCTTTTTGGTAGTCTCTTTTCTATGTATTTACTTTATCTATGTGTTTAAGTTATTGTTGATTTTGCATTTTTATGGGTTATGTTTAATTATGTAATAATATCAAGTACAGAATTGGTATTAACCCATTGATATACTGAGTATCCATTAGTTTTTAAATATTTTTGACTTATTAAGGTATAGGGGATTCTAATTTTAAGGATTCTCATATATCTAATTTTTTAATAAATCCATACATGTGATTGTGTTCTTATAAATATGAAGGTAGTATAGATGAAATTATAATATAATGAGTATTTGTCACTATTTTAAATGAAAGTTATTTTTAATATCAAATTTACACAACTTATGTTCACGTTATATTATGATGTTTTTTCACAAATTGACTTGTCTTTCGGGATCACTTGGCATTGTATCCTTTAGTGGATATACTGTTAAATTTTGTAACACATATTTTGTAACAATTTTTGTATAGAAAATATTTTTATATGCAGTACCTATGTTTGACCACTACTAGATGGCGATATTTATGCATTTATCACAATTGTTTGGCGCCATTAGGGCTATTTAATCACTGTTATACTCACTTAATGTCAAGCTTGAACAAGGGCCCATTGTTACCCCGAAACGTTGCTTTGTTATATTGGACCCTGTATGTAAAATAAAGGTCACTTTACTCACCACAGCTGGAGATAACTTTTTCATTTAGATACAGGGTAATCACAGAGGTAAAAAGTATATTAATATAACTGAGATAAGGAGCAGTGTGCAGAGGCTTAGATACAAGGTATTCACAGAGGTCAAAAGTATATTAATATAACTGAGATAAGGAGCAGTCTGCAGAGGCTTAGATACAGGGTAATCACAGAGGTAAAAAGTATATTAATATAACTGAAATAAGGTGCAGTCTGCAGAGCCTTAGATACAGGGTAATCACAGAGGTAAAAAGTACATTAATATAACTGAGATAAGGAGCAGTCTGCAGAGGCTTAGATACAAGGTAATCACAGAGGTAAAATGTATATTAATATAACTGTGTTGGTTATGCAAAACTGGGGAATAGGTAGTAAAGGGATTATCTATCTTTTAAAACAATAACAATTCTGGTGTAGACTGTCCCTTTAATCTTCTTTTTCTGTACTGCCTCTACTTTGTTCCCATCTCCACCTCTCTGTTCACATTCCATCTCATCTTGGGGTCCCCATTCTCTCTCTGATTGAACTGAGGTTTCCACCTGGTTACTGCTTTTCGTGATTGAAAAAAGTATAAGAAGAATATAATGAATTAATTAGTAATTTTATCAATTTCATTGAACCTGCGTCCAATACTGCCTCCATACAAATCCATACATGTGATTGTGTTCTTATAAATATGAAGGTAGTATAGATGAAATTATAATATAATGAGTATTTGTCACTATTTTAAATGAAAGTTATTTTTAATATCAAATTTACACAACTTATGTTCACGTTATATTATGATGTTTTTTCACAAATTGACTTGTCTTTCGGGATCACTTGGCATTGTATCCTTTAGTGGATATACTGTTAAATTTTGTAACACATATTTTGTAACAATTTCATTCCATCTCATCTTGGGGTCCCCATTCTCTCTCTGATTGAACTGAGGTTTCCACCTGGTTACTGCTTTTCGTGATTGAAAAAAGTATAAGAAGAATATAATGAATTAATTAGTAATTTTATCAATTTCATTGAACCTGCGTCCAATACTACCTCCATACAAATCCATACATGTGATTGTGTTCTTATAATGTATATTAATGTATATTAATATAACTGTGTTGGTTATGCAAAACTGGGGAATAGGTAGTAAAGGGATTATCTATCTTTTAAAACAATAACAATTCTGGTGTAGACTGTCCCTTTAATCTTCTTTTTCTGTACTGCCTCTACTTTGTTCCCATCTCCCCCTCTCTGTTCACATTCCATCTCATCTTGGGGTCCCCATTCTCTCTCTGATTGAACTGAGGTTTCCACCTGGTTACTGCTTTTCGTGATTGAAAAAAGTATAAGAAGAATATAATGAATTAATTAGTAATTTTATCAATTTCATTGAACCTGCGTCCAATACTGCCTCCCATTCTGTCATGAATTCCACTTCATCTATAGCAAAAGCTTTAATTTTTAGATCTCAATATATTTGTTGAAAGTGGTAAAATACTAACTAGGAATTACAGAAAAAATGTAGATAGTAATAGTCTACTACATGCAGAGTAACCACTACCAGAAGTGGACCCAGAACATCCCTAAAAGTCAGTTTATGAGATTGAGGCAAAACTGCTCCAAGTTGAGTGATTATGAGAACACAGCATCTGTTCTTAAGGATAAATTAATTTGTAGGAGATACAATGAAGTTGATATTAACAAAGAAACACTCTTAATTAACAAAAAGGATAGAGATCTAGCAACTAATGACAATCAAAATGGGTCAAATCCAGCGGTCAAATTTATTACACAATATGGAGTAGGGGTATCAAAAATCAGAAGTATTTTTAAGAAATATTGGCCAACATTAAAGCGTGATCCTTTATTGAAATCTCATTTAGATAACTGACCAAATATTGTTTTTAGGAAAAGTTTAAACCTTAAGAATTAACTAGCTCCAAGTAAATTTAGAGAGAAGATGAATAATAATAATATCTATACTATAATCGTATTTGTAACGCCTCCGTCGGTGTCGCCAGTTGAACACGCATCTAAAAGGAATGTTGACTGCCGCGCGCAGCCAAAAGAATCCACCTGGATGCAGCGTTGGCAAACCAAGCATTTTAAAAAAAACACGCAACAGCCCGCACGAAATGTTAACGAAAAAACACGTAACCGCCTGCACAAAATATTAAAAAAACCTAACCACCGTACAAAATAATAAAAAAACCTAACTGCCCGCACAAAGTATAACAAAAAAACTAACCGCCCACTTGAAGTATTAACACCTAAACCGCCAACCCCCACAAAATTATAAAGTAATTAACCCCAATCCGCAAATTAAACAACACAAATAACATCATTAAAATATTAACCCCTAAACCACCAACCCCCCACATCGCAATAAACCTAATTAACCTATTAACCCTTAAACCGCCAACCACCCACATCACAATAAACGTAATTAACCTATAAACCCCTAAACCGTCAAACCCCAACATCGCAATCAACCTAATAAACCTATTAACTACTAAACCACCAACCCCCAACGCAAATAACTAATTGAATTACTAAGCCCTCTAACCTAACACCCCCTAAATTAACCCCAATTACATAAAATAAAAAAATACTAAGATACAATTAAAATAAAAAATCCTAACATTAATTTAAAAATAAAACCTAACATTAAATAACAAAAAATTAATCTAAAATTACAAAAAATAAAAAAGTCTAAAATTACAGAAAAAAAATAAACAAAATTGTCAAAAATAAAAAAATAAACCTAATCCCTATGAAAATAAAAAAGCCCCCCCTAAAAACACCCCCTAATCTGAACTAAACTACCACTACTACTACTTAAAATGGCCTTTTGTAGAGCATTGCCCTAAAGAAATCAGCTCTTTTACATGTATAAAATACTAAGTCCCCCCCTAACCCCCTCCCACCAAAGCCCCAAAATAAAAAACATAACACTAAAAAAAACCTTAAGGGGCATTTGTATGGGCATTGCCCTTAAAAGGACATTAAACTCTTTTACTGCCCTTAAAAGGGCAATCAGCTCAATAGGATTTTAGTAGCTCTAATCCTATTGGCTGATTTTAAAATTTCAGTCAATAGGAATGGAAGGTACCCCAAATGGAATGCGGTACCTTCCATTTCATTTTTAGTGTACGACAGAGATCGGATGAAGAGGAGCCTCCACGTCGCTGATGACCACTGCTGCTGAGGACTGCTGGTGAGAACCGCCGCTGAGGACCACTGATCCGGATACGCGCATTGGGGAAGACCGATCCACACCTCCGCGCTGCCTTCATTCTGCATGAAGATAGAAGAGGATGGAGGCTCTTCTTCTTCTACTGGAAGAAGACCTTCATCGCCGGACTTCAGGAACGGTAAGTACATATTTGGGGCTTAGTCTTAAAGGGACACTGTAGTCAAATATTCACTCGTGTTCTAACAATAGTATACCAATAAATAATTACTTTTTTAAAGTACATCCTATTTCAAATCTTTGTCGTTTGCAATATATCAGTTTAATCATTTTCACCTTTTTCCAAACCCACGTATTGATACTCCCTAACTGTATTCCAATCCTGGAGGACAACTCCAGTTGGAACATGGCGACTAACGGACACAATGCGCATGCGCGACTACACGCAACGTCATCGGCAACGTCACCGTCTTAGGGCTAAGAAGACACTCTCTGTTGATCCAGCTTCAGATGAGTATGCTGCGCAGTGTGCGCATGCGTTATTTTCTCTGCTGTCTGTGATGTCGGCTTCTATGCCGCAATATGCGCATGCGATACTAATAGAAAACGATTGCGCATGCGTTTAATGACGAAATTATATTTTAATTACATGTTAATACTGGGGATACGATTGGCCAGAATATTATTGCTTAGACGGCCCACATTTGAGGGCTGGTTAACGTGACGTCAGTGACATGAAATAAGAGTTTATTTTTCGGCTAAAGGGAGCTTCGTTTCTGAAAATGAAAAGGTAGATTTTATTTAATTTATAATTGCAATGTTTAATGTTGGGTGAGTTTTGCCTTAGAAAAGCTAAAGACAGTAATCCTTTAAGTTTTTTTGGGGGGTAGCTTTTGGTATGCTAATAGAATAGAATGACTTTTGTTTCTGAGTTTTCTACACGAAGCAAGCTTATCCTGAAAACTTTACACAAACATTGTCATGCACTTGGAGAATGTATTCCGGGTATGGAGGAATTTAGTCAGTTTCCTATGCCAGCATTTAAGAGAAGTTGCAGACTTAGGGACACATTGATAAAGGCAGATTTGGGCTCAAAGAAATTGCTTAAACAAATCTTTATCACTAAAAAAAAAGTGTAGGATGCTTTCTATGTTTGGGGGGATGCATTAATTGCGGATATATCATCAGGAGCCCCTGTTTTTCACACCCCCTGACGGGTTATAAGTTCTATTACAACTCACACTTTACATGTGACACTTCGTATGTTGGTTACCTGATTAAGTGTCCTTGTGGGTGAGACCACTAGACTCTTTAGAGATTGCATAAGTGAGCATAAGAGTAACATTCATTGTGGAATAATTACAGCCCCGGTGGCTGCCCATTTTTTATCAGCAGGACATCAAATAAATCAGCTACGCTTTCAAGTGATAGAAAAAGTTGATATCACTATGTAAGAGAATCGTACTGATGCTGAATTTTATGGAACTCAACTGCAGACTAGTTAATAAATGATTGGATGTATCACTTAAGCAGAAAGAATCAACAATGAATTTGATCCGGTACTGCTATAGTGAATAAGTTATTGGTTAAGTAAGAAAATAGTTGCAATCACTAAGTATACAATGATGCAACAATATAGAGCATGTATTTAGTATTTATGATATGATACACTGTAGAATCCAGCATATAACTGTTATATTCTGAATCAGGAAAGGGATTTCCCTCACTATAAGGGGTTAAGGAGAGTAACAGTCCTATATAGGTATATCCCCTTATCCTGTGCTTGTCTCCTTTGTATTGGTAGCGGATCCTGAATCAGCTGTGCTGCAGCACTGACAGGGCAGAAGAGGTTGAGCAGAGAGAAACAGATGCTGACGTCAGCAAGACAGACCGAACACTTTTACTGTCCGGAATCAACTTTTATTGAGACAAGAGTAGTGTGTGAGTCCCGGTTGGTCACAGGGGGAGTGACTAAGCTACGTTAACCTCTCAGTACTATTTAGCAGAACTGGACGGAGTAAAGAAAGTCCCGGTATTATAAGGGGAGTGGCTAAGCTCCGTTATCCACACGGTGCAGTATAGGAGATCTGGGTAAGTCCTGACCGATGCCTGGGGAAACTGTTTTCCTCAGTCTTAGTTCCGATCCTACTCAGAGAGCGATCCTGCTCAGAGATGTAGCTAGAGCAGTGTGTCGGTATGGATAGAGGAGGAGCCAAGAGGTATTAGGAGAGGGGTAAAAACAACCCTGGAATGTATTTGTAATCCACTGGAGATAGAGATGTTATGCCAAGTAGAATAGGTAGCAGAACACAGGCTGGGAACTCCAGCATAACATGAATAGTTAATTTAGGTATAATCCTTAGGTGAAACACAGAGAGAGACAACAGTCTGACAAAACTTCACCTAGGAAGCTCAATTACTAAGCACCTGTTTAAGGTGTGGTTAAGATTTAAATACACTCTGAGTCTGATCCCCAGGTCATGTGGTAAGAGGTGAAAATGAAAACCAGACACAGATTCCTTACACCCTAGGAGGGAGGGAGGGAGGGAGGTAACAGGGAAATCCTTCCCAAACAACAGGAGGTATACTTGATATTTAGTTTAGACACTATGGAGCCTAAGGGCATGAATAGGGAAATGAATTGGTCAGTCTTCTATTAGTTTTTTAGGGGCCTCTTTAATAACAACTATGTACTGGTTAAGCCATATTTAAAAATATTGGCCAACATTAAAGGGTGATCCTTTATTGAAATCTCATTTAGATAACTGACCAAATATTGTTTTTAGGAAAAGTTTAAACCTTAAGAATTAACTAGCTCCAAGTAAATTTAGAGAGAAGAAGATGAATAATAATAATATCTATACTATAATCGTATTTGTAACGCCTCCGTCGGTGTCGCCAGTTGCACACGCATCTAAAAGGAATGTTGACTGCCGCGCGCAGCCAAAAGAATCCACCTGGATGCAGCGTTGGCAAACCAAGCATTTTAAAAAAAACACGCAACAGCCTGCACGAAATGTTAACGAAAAAACACGTAACCGCCTGCACGAAATATTAAAAAAACCTAACCACCGTACAAAATAATAAAAAAAGCTAACTGCCCGCACAAAGTATAACAAAAAAACTAACCGCCCACTTGAAGTATTAACACCTAAACCGCCAACCCCCACAAAATTATAAAGTAATTAACCCCAATCCGCAAATTAAACAACACAAATAACATCATTAAAATATTAACCCCTAAACCGCCAACCCCCCACATCGCAATAAACCTAATTAACCTATTAACCCTTAAACCGCCAACCACCCACATCACAATAAACGTAATTAACCTATAAACCCCTAAACCGTCAAACCCCAACATCGCAATCAACCTAATAAACCTATTAACTACTAAACCACCAACCCCCAACGCAAATAACTAATTGAATTACTAAGCCCTCTAACCTAACACCCCCTAAATTAACCCCAATTACATAAAATAAAAAAATACTAAGATACAATTAAAATAAAAAATCCTAACATTAATTTAAAAATAAAACCTAACATTAAATAACAAAAAATTAATCTAAAATTACAAAAAATAAAAAAGTCTAAAATTACAGAAAAAAAATAAACAAAATTGTCAAAAATAAAAAAATAAACCTAATCCCTATGAAAATAAAAAAGCCCCCCCTAAAAACACCCTCTAATCTGAACTAAACTACCACTACTACTACTTAAAATGGTCTTTTGTAGAGCATTGCCCTAAAGAAATCAGCTCTTTTACATGTATAAAATACTAAGTCCCCCCCTAACCCCCTCCCACCAAAGCCCCAAAATAAAAAACATAACACTAAAAAAAACCTTAAGGGGCATTTGTATGGGCATTGCCCTTAAAAGGACATTAAACTCTTTTACTGCCCTTAAAAGGGCAATCAGCTCAATAGGATTTTAGTAGCTCTAATCCTATTGGCTGATTTTAAAATTTCAGCCACTAGGAATGGAAGGTACCCCAAATGGAATGCGGTACCTTCCATTTCATTTTTAGTGTACGACAGAGATCGGATGAAGAGGAGCCTCCACGTCGCTGATGACCACTGCTGCTGAGGACTGCTGGTGAGAACCGCCGCTGAGGACCACTGATCCGGATACGCGCATTGGGGAAGACCGATCCACACCTCCGCGCTGCCTTCATTCTGCATGAAGATAGAAGAGGATGGAGGCTCTTCTTCTTCTACTGGAAGAAGACCTTCATCGCCGGACTTCAGGAACGGTAAGTACATATTTGGGGCTTAGTCTTAAAGGGACACTGTAGTCAAATATTCACTCGTGTTCTAACAATAGTATACCAATAAATAATTACTTTTTTAAAGTACATCCTATTTCAAATCTTTGTCGTTTGCAATATATCAGTTTAATCATTTTCACCTTTTTCCAAACCCACGTATTGATACTCCCTAACTGTATTCCAATCCTGGAGGACAACTCCAGTTGGAACATGGCGACTAACGGACACAATGCGCATGCGCGACTACACGCAACGTCATCGGCAACGTCACCGTCTTAGGGCTAAGAAGACACTCTCTGTTGATCCAGCTTCAGATAAGTATGCTGCGCAGTGTGCGCATGCGTTATTTTCTCTGCTGTCTGTGATGTCGGCTTCTATGCCGCAATATGTGCATGCGATACAAATAGAAAACGATTGCGCATGCGTTTAATGACGAAATTATATTTTAATTACATGTTAATACTGGGGATACGATTGGCCAGAATATTATTGCTTAGACGGCCCACATTTGAGGGCTGGTTAACGTGACGTCAGTGACATGAAATAAGAGTTTATTTTTCGGCTAAAGGGAGCTTCGTTTCTGAAAATGAAAAGGTAGATTTTATTTAATTTATAATTGCAATGTTTAATGTTGGGTGAGTTTTGCCTTAGAAAAGCTAAAGACAGTAATCCTTTAAGTTTTTTTGGGGGGTAGCTTTTGGTATGCTAATAGAATAGAATGACTTTTGTTTCTGAGTTTTCTACACGAAGCAAGCTTATCCTGAAAACTTTACACAAACATTGTCATGCACTTGGAGAATGTATTCCGGGTATGGAGGAATTTAGTCAGTTTCCTATGCCAGCATTTAAGAGAAGTTGCAGACTTAGGGACACATTGATAAAGGCAGATTTGGGCTCAAAGAAATTGCTTAAACAAATCTTTATCACTAAAAAAAAGTGTAGGATGCTTTCTATGTTTGGGGGGATGCATTAATTGCGGATATATCATCAGGAGCCCCTGTTTTTCACACCCCCTGACGGGTTATAAGTTCTATTACAACTCACACTTTACATGTGACACTTCGTATGTTGGTTACCTGATTAAGTGTCCTTGTGGGTGAGACCACTAGACTCTTTAGAGATTGCATAAGTGAGCATAAGAGTAACATTCATTGTGGAATAATTACAGCCCCGGTGGCTGCCCATTTTTTATCAGCAGGACATCAAATAAATCAGCTACGCTTTCAAGTGATAGAAAAAGTTGATATCACTATGTAAGAGAATCATACTGATGCTGAATTTGATGGAACTCAACTGCAGACTAGTTAATAAATGATTGGATGTATCACTTAAGCAGAAAGAATCAACAATGAATTTGATCCGGTACTGCTATAGTGAATAAGTTATTGGTTAAGTAAGAAAATAGTTGCAATCACTAAGTATACAATGATGCAACAATATAGAGCATGTATTTAGTATTTATGATATGATACACTGTAGAATCCAGCATATAACTGTTATATTCTGAATCAGGAAAGGGATTTCCCTCACTATAAGGGGTTAAGGAGAGTAACAGTCCTATATAGGTATATCCCCTTATCCTGTGCTTGTCTCCTTTGTATTGGTAGCGGATCCTGAATCAGCTGTGCTGCAGCACTGACAGGGCAGAAGAGGTTGAGCAGAGAGAAACAGATGCTGACGTCAGCAAGACAGACCGAACACTTTTACTGTCCGGAATCAACTTTTATTGAGACAAGAGTAGTGTGTGAGTCCCGGTTGGTCACAGGGGGAGTGACTAAGCTACGTTAACCTCTCAGTACTATTTAGCAGAACTGGACGGAGTAAAGAAAGTCCCGGTATTATAAGGGGAGTGGCTAAGCTCCGTTATCCACACGGTGCAGTATAGGAGATCTGGGTAAGTCCTGACCGATGCCTGGGGAAACTGTTTTCCTCAGTCTTAGTTCCGATCCTACTCAGAGAGCGATCCTGCTCAGAGATGTAGCTAGAGCAGTGTGTCGGTATGGATAGAGGAGGAGCCAAGAGGTATTAGGAGAGGGGTAAAAACAACCCTGGAATGTATTTGTAATCCACTGGAGATAGAGATGTTATGCCAAGTAGAATAGGTAGCAGAACACAGGCTGGGAACTCCAGCATAACATGAATAGTTAATTTAGGTATAATCCTTAGGTGAAACACAGAGAGAGACAACAGTCTGACAAAACTTCACCTAGGAAGCTCAATTACTAAGCACCTGTTTAAGGTGTGGTTAAGATTTAAATACACTCTGAGTCTGATCCCCAGGTCATGTGGTAAGAGGTGAAAATGAAAACCAGACACAGATTCCTTACACCCTAGGAGGGAGGGAGGGAGGTAACAGGGAAATCCTTCCCAAACAACAGGAGGTATACTTGATATTTAGTTTAGACACTATGGAGCCTAAGGGCATGAATAGGGAAATGAATTGGTCAGTCTTCTATTAGTTTTTTAGGGGCCTCTTTAATAACAACTATGTACTGGTTAAGCCATATTTAAAAATATTGGCCAACATTAAAGGGTGATCCTTTATTGAAATCTCATTTAGATAACTGACCAAATATTGTTTTTAGGAAAAGTTTAAACCTTAAGAATTAACTAGCTCCAAGTAAATTTAGAGAGAAGAAGATGAATAATAATAATATCTATACTATAATCGTATTTGTAACGCCTCCGTCGGTGTCGCCAGTTGCACACGCATCTAAAAGGAATGTTGACTGCCGCGCGCAGCCAAAAGAATCCACCTGGATGCAGCGTTGGCAAACCAAGCATTTTAAAAAAAACACGCAACAGCCTGCACGAAATGTTAACGAAAAAACACGTAACCGCCTGCACGAAATATTAAAAAAACCTAACCACCGTACAAAATAATAAAAAAAGCTAACTGCCCGCACAAAGTATAACAAAAAAAACTAACCGCCCACTTGAAGTATTAACACCTAAACCGCCAACCCCCACAAAATTATAAAGTAATTAACCCCAATCCGCAAATTAAACAACACAAATAACATCATTAAAATATTAACCCCTAAACCGCCAACCCCCCACATCGCAATAAACCTAATTAACCTATTAACCCTTAAACCGCCAACCACCCACATCACAATAAACGTAATTAACCTATAAACCCCTAAACCGTCAAACCCCAACATCGCAATCAACCTAATAAACCTATTAACTACTAAACCACCAACCCCCAACGCAAATAACTAATTGAATTACTAAGCCCTCTAACCTAACACCCCCTAAATTAACCCCAATTACATAAAATAAAAAAATACTAAGATACAATTAAAATAAAAAATCCTAACATTAATTTAAAAATAAAACCTAACATTAAATAACAAAAAATTAATCTAAAATTACAAAAAATAAAAAAGTCTAAAATTACAGAAAAAAAATAAACAAAATTGTCAAAAATAAAAAAATAAACCTAATCCCTATGAAAATAAAAAAGCCCCCCCTAAAAACACCCTCTAATCTGAACTAAACTACCACTACTACTACTTAAAATGGTCTTTTGTAGAGCATTGCCCTAAAGAAATCAGCTCTTTTACATGTATAAAATACTAAGTCCCCCCCTAACCCCCTCCCACCAAAGCCCCAAAATAAAAAACATAACACTAAAAAAAACCTTAAGGGGCATTTGTATGGGCATTGCCCTTAAAAGGACATTAAACTCTTTTACTGCCCTTAAAAGGGCAATCAGCTCAATAGGATTTTAGTAGCTCTAATCCTATTGGCTGATTTTAAAATTTCAGCCACTAGGAATGGAAGGTACCCCAAATGGAATGCGGTACCTTCCATTTCATTTTTAGTGTACGACAGAGATCGGATGAAGAGGAGCCTCCACGTCGCTGATGACCACTGCTGCTGAGGACTGCTGGTGAGAACCGCCGCTGAGGACCACTGATCCGGATACGCGCATTGGGGAAGACCGATCCACACCTCCGCGCTGCCTTCATTCTGCATGAAGATAGAAGAGGATGGAGGCTCTTCTTCTTCTACTGGAAGAAGACCTTCATCGCCGGACTTCAGGAACGGTAAGTACATATTTGGGGCTTAGTCTTAAAGGGACACTGTAGTCAAATATTCACTCGTGTTCTAACAATAGTATACCAATAAATAATTACTTTTTTAAAGTACATCCTATTTCAAATCTTTGTCGTTTGCAATATATCAGTTTAATCATTTTCACCTTTTTCCAAACCCACGTATTGATACTCCCTAACTGTATTCCAATCCTGGAGGACAACTCCAGTTGGAACATGGCGACTAACGGACACAATGCGCATGCGCGACTACACGCAACGTCATCGGCAACGTCACCGTCTTAGGGCTAAGAAGACACTCTCTGTTGATCCAGCTTCAGATGAGTATGCTGCGCAGTGTGCGCATGCGTTATTTTCTCTGCTGTCTGTGATGTCGGCTTCTATGCCGCAATATGCGCATGCGATACTAATAGAAAACGATTGCGCATGCGTTTAATGACGAAATTATATTTTAATTACATGTTAATACTGGGGATACGATTGGCCAGAATATTATTGCTTAGACGGCCCACATTTGAGGGCTGGTTAACGTGACGTCAGTGACATGAAATAAGAGTTTATTTTTCGGCTAAAGGGAGCTTCGTTTCTGAAAATGAAAAGGTAGATTTTATTTAATTTATAATTGCAATGTTTAATGTTGGGTGAGTTTTGCCTTAGAAAAGCTAAAGACAGTAATCCTTTAAGTTTTTTTTGGGGGTAGCTTTTGGTATGCTAATAGAATAGAATGACTTTTGTTTCTGAGTTTTCTACACAAAGCAAGCTTATCCTGAAAACTTTACACAAACATTGTCATGCACTTGGAGAATGTATTCCGGGTATGGAGGAATTTAGTCAGTTTCCTATGCCAGCATTTAAGAGAAGTTGCAGACTTAGGGACACATTGATAAAGGCAGATTTGGGCTCAAAGAAATTGCTTAAACAAATCTTTATCACTAAAAAAAAGTGTAGGATGCTTTCTATGTTTGGGGGGATGCATTAATTGCGGATATATCATCAGGAGCCCCTGTTTTTCACACCCCCTGACGGGTTATAAGTTCTATTACAACTCACACTTTACATGTGACACTTCGTATGTTGGTTACCTGATTAAGTGTCCTTGTGGGTGAGACCACTAGACTCTTTAGAGATTGCATAAGTGAGCATAAGAGTAACATTCATTGTGGAATAATTACAGCCCCGGTGGCTGCCCATTTTTTATCAGCAGGACATCAAATAAATCAGCTACGCTTTCAAGTGATAGAAAAAGTTGAGATCCCTGTGTAAGAGAATCGTACTGATGCTGAATTTTATGGAACTCAACTGCAGACTAGTTAATAAATGATTGGATGTATCACTTAAGCAGAAAGAATCAACAATGAATTTGATCCGGTACTGCTATAGTGAATAAGTTATTGGTTAAGTAAGAAAGTAGTTGCAATCACTAAGTATACAATGATGCAACAATATAGAGCATGTATTTAGTATTTATGATATGATACACTGTAGAATCCAGCATATAACTGTTATATTCTGAATCAGGAAAGGGATTTCCCTCACTATAAGGGGTTAAGGAGAGTAACAGTCCTATATAGGTATATCCCCTTATCCTGTGCTTGTCTCCTTTGTATTGGTAGCGGATCCTGAATCAGCTGTGCTGCAGCACTGACAGGGCAGAAGAGGTTGAGCAGAGAGAAACAGATGCTGACGTCAGCAAGACAGACCGAACACTTTTACTGTTCGGAATCAACTTTTATTGAGACAAGAGTAGTGTGTGAGTCCCGGTTGGTCACAGGGGGAGTGACTAAACTACGTTAACCTCTCAGTACTATTTAGCAGAACTGGACGGAGTAAAGAAAGTCCCGGTATAATAAGGGGAGTGGCTAAGCTCCGTTATCCACACAGTGCAGTATAGGAGATCTGGGTAAGTCCTGACCGATGCCTGGGGAAACTGTTTTCCTCAGTCTTAGTTCCGATCCTACTCAGAGAGCGATCCTGCTCAGAGATGTAGCTAGAGCAGTGTGTCGGTATGGATAGAGGAGGAGCCAAGAGGTATTAGGAGAGGGGTAAAAACAACCCTGGAATGTATTTGTAATCCACTGGAGATAGAGATGTTATGCCAAGTAGAATAGGTAGCAGAACACAGGCTGGGAACTCCAGCATAACATGAATAGTTAATTTAGGTATAATCCTTAGGTGAAACACAGAGAGAGACAACAGTCTGACAAAACTTCACCTAGGAAGCTCAATTACTAAGCACCTGTTTAAGGTGTGGTTAAGATTTAAATACACTCTGAGTCTGATCCCCAGGTCATGTGGTAAGAGGTGAAAATGAAAACCAGACACAGATTCCTTACACCCTAGGAGGGAGGGAGGTAACAGGGAAATCCTTCCCAAACAACAGGAGGTATACTTGATATTTAGTTTAGACACTATGGAGCCTAAGGGCATGAATAGGGAAATGAATTGGTCAGTCTTCTATTAGTTTTTTAGGGGCCTCTTTAATAACAACTATGTACTGGTTAAGCCATATTTAAAAAAAATAAAAAATTGTGCTGGTGCTGTGATTAATTGATGATGCTTTGTAAAATTGTTTTTAAATTGTATTTGTTTTTAAAGTGTACAGATTTTTGAGTAGGATTCTTTGATGTATAACACATGCTACAATCCTCTGCTGCTCTCTAGTGTTAATAGAAATTAACTTTGCTTAATTGAGAGTAATTATTTAATTGATAGGGTTATATATTGTTGCAGGGTACTCACAATTGTTATCACATGATTAAGGGGAACATCCCTGAAACATTGTGATGTTATCTGTATCCCCATGCTTGAAACAATAAAGGGATTTTAATATTGGGAATTTCACAGTTTTTTGTTGGTTTTTCATATTGGATTGGAGTTTGGCAGTGACTCAACGTGATTCCCTGTATTACAGGTTGAAGTGCTGGTTTGAATTGGTCTAGACATTTTTTCTCCCACCACAACTGTGATCCTAAATCATTGACTATTAAAGGTATTGGTTTGTTTTCTGTAGACAAAAGAGGGGCTGATAGATTGTTGGCGTTAAGGAAATGTGAAACATCTTGGATCCACAGACTAGCAACAATAGAACCCAATGGGTTGAATGTTGATATAGATATTGCTGCTTTTGTGTGAATCCCTAGTTCAACTCTTTTTAGGTGTATTTTTATGAAAAGAAAAATATACAACACAATAAATTAGTTATTAGGTGTGTATATGTTGTAAGTGTATTTATATATATTTTTATTATTTATTTGATTGTATTAATTATCTTAATTTATTTGATTTTTAAATATTTTTTATATTACTTAATAAAATATTGCATAGGGTATGATATTCTTAATTAAAGTATATGGTTTTAGATATAATTATGACATATTTCAATGTATGTAAATTGTTACCTGATATGTGTTATATAGTTTTTATTTGGATATTTTGTATGTACAACAAGGAGTGTAAATATTTTATATGACCAATAGAGGGCATAACAGGCCTATAAATAATAGATACAATACAAAAAGATCTACAGCGCTTACCAGCCCCATGGAGTAAATGGCAGCATCCTCTAGAGCATGTGCACAGTTCCAAGAGTGCCGATAAATCTAAATCCTCATTCGCCAGGGTGCACACTAGACGGCGTCTTCATCAGTACGCCAGAAAAACCGGAAATAACAGAAAGTCTGTAGCAACGCCTCAAATGAATACAAATAGATAAATCCAACTAAGTAAAAAACTAAATGTATTAGAGCATAACTGCAGGATAAAACCAGAAGTTCATGGTTCACATGAATGGGCTATCCAAGTGTGCAAAAACAGCAGACATGTTTCGCGCAGGGCTTGTGCACTTGTTCACCGCTATACACTGCACATCCGGATGCTCCCTTTTTTAAAGGAAATTACAACAGTGGATATATTTACTCATTAATCAATTATATAATTAACCCCATAATGCCAGTCAGACCATATTGCATATCATTACTTGTCATTAAATAAATACATGAATAGATTAGGAAGGGGAGGCGGACATAAGAATACCTCACAAAAATAAAGGAATATCCTAAACCTAGCATATTTATATAAACAAATTTATGCCCAACTCCATATTAATGCCTAAAGGATGTCTGGTGCCCAATGAAAAAATCCATTGTGCTTCCTTGTAATTTAATTTATACTCTCTGTCCCCTCCCCTGCTGTGACGAGGGACATGATCAATTGCTTGGAAAGATGTAAAAGAAGAATCACCAGCATGTATATTTTTAAAGTGTTTATCAACTGGGGTGAAAATATCTGGGTGATCAATATCTGTAATATAACAAAAAAGAACTCAGCACACCTCAATTTAACAAAAATTTAAATGCATTTTATTATAAAGTATCTAAATACAATTCTATAGTATGAATCCACAACTTTCAGTCCATCCACACATGCAAAACACTTTCATTCATAAAACAATCAGATTCAACACAGGCGTCCCTGGAAGAATCAACAAAGGCTCTCAAAAAACCGCTATTATATCTTAGAAAGTTCATTTAGATGAAAAAATGGACAGTCCCTTAGACATGCAGAACTTTCACAGTTATATTTAAATGTATAATCTTTGATGCAATTTATCAGATACAGTTGCTGTGAGAATTTTTTCTTTTGATTACAAACATATCCTCTTAGGCATGAGATTTAAATGACATTTTGAAAGATGTAATCATTCCCTTGTTCAGCATACACCTTTTCATGATAGGTATAAGCACATCTATAGGTTAGTGCAAAACAAAACAAAAGCTGTTAGTTCATCCAGCATATGTATTAAAGTCAATCTTGTGTTAACACTCAGTATACTCCAAGGCTCTTTCCAAGTTCCCCTCTTTAAACCACACTTGCGGTCGGGTAATATTCAGCCCGGGTATCAGTGCATAACTATTCTAACAGTTCATGTTGTAACATATGCATAAAGTTTCTATCACTTCCCAGCACTAGTATGTTAGTGAATTAGAGCGTCTCTAATGTGGTAGAAGCCGTGAGTTAAATCAGCATGTGTATCACCAATCATCTGTATTGCGTCTGAATTAGTATAGAAGCTGGCCAGTTAGAACATGCATGTTAATTAGCTTTATAATACTTGCGATTTCATGTCCTTTCGAACAAATGGAGATACCCCCGACATTTATCCACTCGTGCGGACGGGAGAACAAACACCACTTGATTCGGTCTTGTATCCTTATAGAACAACGGCTCTTTCTGTAATCCTTTTGCATCAAAGTCCTTGTATCAACAAGCGGTTTAGTGAGCTGCCTTACACTCCGACGCGCGTTTCGGGACTCCGCCCTTTTTCAAGGAGTATACGTCATCATGGAAACGGCCTCTTTTAGAAAGGCCCAAGCGTGATTCTATTGATGCATTCACACACACCTATCTCATGCGTCACCCATTCAACTATCATGAGAAACATAAGCAATATAACTAAGACTATATTAAAACAAACTAAATGTGATAATCTCACTTCGAGAGATTAATATTTATTGATGCAGCAACGATGCAACAAAATGACAAGGTCACAACATACCAAACGGACATATGTAAATGAAAGTTCATTCGTAGCCTATATGTTTTTTGTTACTTAAACATGTATTGACCTGCTTGTACTAAACAGGTCTCTTTATAAGGGATTAAATTCTGTAATATGTTCCAAAGCTCTATCTTTGAGGGAATGCGTTGTTTTACCAACGTACTGTATTTGGCACCCCTACAGGTTAGTAAGTATATTACATACAGTACTTCAAACTGCAATTTAAATTATGTCTGATTTGATACCTCTTATTTGAGACTATGAAGGTGAAATATTCACCTTCAGTCACATAATTACAGTTCTTACAGATTCGAGATCTACACCTATAAAAACCTGTTATTTGGGGGAGCCAAGTACTCTTTTTTTTGTCAAGGGAAGAAAGGATGGAGCTACCATATTCCCTATAGTTTTTGATTTTTGGCCACAAATTTGCAGCCATTTATCGCTACTTTCTCTAAGACTTCAGAATAGGTAAACATTCCTTAATAACTTTACAAATCTTATTATATTCAAGACTATAAGGGGTGCTGAAAACCAATTTATCCACACTCTCTGTTTGAATTTTAGATTTAGTCTGTCTCTGCTGACCGTACTCCAGTAATGAGTCACTGGGGATATGTGATGCCTCTTTCCTTGTTAGTTGTAAAAATTTGCTGGGATAGCCTTGTTGCTTTAATCTCCTATCCAAGATATCCCATTGTTCTTAATAGGTCATGGTGTTTGAACACACTCTCTTAGTTCTTATATATTGGCCCTTTAGTATAGCTCTACGGATGTGTGGCGGATGACATGATCTGTAGTTAAGAATTGTATTCCCTCCTGTGGACTTTCTGTATATACAAGTGTCAATGGATTGAGTTGGCATCTGTACAACTAATTCAATGTCCAAAAATTTGATTCTACAAGAGTCCTGTTCAAACGTGAACTTTAAATTAATTTAATTGACATTTATATGTTCTACAAATGCCCGAACACTGTCCTCATCTCCATCCCACACCAGCAGTAGATTATCTATATAGCGACCAAAATAAATGATATTTTTCTTGAAGGGGTTGTCACCTCCATAGACGTGGAGCAGCTCCCACCATCCCATGTAGAGATTGGCGTAGGAGGGGGCAAATTTTGCCCCCATAGCCGTCCCATGCCGTTCCCTTTAAAGATAGAGCTTTGGAACACATTAAAGATATTGATGACACAGATATTTTCACCCCAGTTGCTAAACACTTTAAAAATATATGTGCTGTGGATTCTTCTTTTACATCTTTCCAAGCAATTGATCATGTCCCTTGTCACAGCAGGGGAGGGGACAGAGAGTATAAATTAAATTACAAGGAAGCACAATTGATTTTTACATTAGGCACCAGACATCCTTTAGGCATTAATATGGAGTCAGGCGTAAATTTGTTTATATAAATATGCTAGGCTTAGGATATTCCTTTATTTTTCCGAGGTATTCTTATGCCCACCCCCCCTTCCTAATCTATTCATGTATTCATTTAATGACAAGTAATGATATGCAATATGGTCTGACTTTCACACAAATATATTTCCTTTCTGTGTGAATATATTGAGATGGCATGATGGGGTTAATTATCTAATTGATTAATGAGTAAATCTATCCACTGTTGTAATTTCCTTTAAAAAGGGAGCATCCGGATGTGCAGTGTATAGCGGTGAACAAGTGCACAAGCCCTGCACGAAACATGTCTGCTGATTTTGCACACTTGTATACCCCATTCATGTGAACCATGAACTTCTGTTTTTATCCTGCAGTTATGCTCTAATAAATTTTGTTTTTTACTACGTTGGATGTATCTATTTGTATTCGTTTGAGGAATTGCTACAGACTTTCTATAAATAGTAGATGTTGATTCTTCACACACATATCCCCTTGAGAAAGCAGCCAGTAGCGTCTGGGAAACGCGTTGGGACAGGAGAGTGTGTGTTACGCATCCCTATCTGCAGGAGAGAATGCGGATCGGAACGATCAAATTTAACGGGTGGTGATGTCACATGCCGACACGAACCAACAGCTGATTGACTCCGGACTACCATAGTTGATAGGGATGCTACATGTCTATTTTATATCACTGTTTGTGAGTAGACTATTTTGGATTGAAAGCTGATGGCCATTTAGAACTTTAAATGAATCGTATCCATGTGTGAGAAATACACTCACTGTGATCTAGAAGTCTGTAAAAACTCACCTTTGTAATATGACTTTGATACATTGCAACATTGTATATATGTATAGGCTTTAGGTGTGTAGCATCTGTTCGTAATGAGTTGTGGTCTGTTTATTTACGTATGCAGATTCGGTAATGCTAGCGCTCCTGCCCTAAATCACATGGCGCATCCTGAATGGCTAGTGAGAATGAAGGACGCAGACGTCACTCTTACGGCGTGCCACGTGTAGTATGGCGAGCATCGTTAGCGTGGGTTTGTTTCTCTTAGCTATACGGTAACAAACTACTAGATATGGTATGTGACTGATTTTATGCTCCTTTTATAAGTATATGTTGATGCACTTTTTCACTGATCTACCCTGAAAGTGCCATTTTGGATATGCTTAGTATGATGTATATATTTGTTTCTGTAAGGTGTTGGTTTCAGAGGGGGAGTGTCAGTCAGGGCTTGGGCCCACCGTACCACCTGGAAATGAAGATTATCTGATAAGGACATCCGGAGAACAGTAATTCAGACCACGCAGCAATGATCTAAACCTGTTCTGTTTATTGAAAGATACAAAGCATGTCTTATAGACGACAGATACAGCATATGGGGTTAACTTGATGACACGTTATGACCGCGTCATTTTACATAGTGTTTGTCAGGAAAGTTACTAGCTCTAAACAACATTCTATAGTCATAATAAACAGTGCATCTTAAACTAGCACAGGACTATTAACCTGTCTAGTGGGATTATCACAAGTGCCGGCAGGTCTAAGAACCTCCGCACAACCCTGCACTCAATTGCAGGAATCTCTTACCCCGTTATCATATATAACCAACACCTATTACAATAAAACCAACTAAATTTAGGTTCAGATTTACAGAAGGAAAGTAGAGTAAAACACTCATCCACTTACCAAATACAAATCCCACGAGCTGACACCAAAAACTGTAAGGTGTTGGTTTCAGAGGGGGAGTGTCAGTCAGGACTTGGACCCACCATACCACCTGGAAAACATAGTTTATGTAAGCATTTACCTGATAAATTCATTTCTTTCATATTGGCAAGAGTCCATGAGCTAGTGACGTATGGGATATACATTCCTACCAGGAGGGACAAAGTTTCCCAAACCTCAAAATGCCTATAAATACACCCCACCACACCCACAATTCAGTTTAATGAATAGCCAAGAAGTGGGGTGATAAGAAAGGAGCAAAAGCATCAACAAGGAATTGGAATAATTGTGCTTTATACCAAAAAAATCATAACCACCATAAAAAGGGTGGGTCTCATGGACTCTTGCCAATATGAAAGAAATGAACTTATCAGGTAAATTCTTACATAAATTATGTTTTCTTTCATTTAATTGGCAAGAGTCCATGAGCTAGTGACGTATGGGATATCAAATACCCAAGATGTGGAACTCCACGCAAAAGTCACTAGAGAGGGAGGGATAAAAATAAAGACAGCCAATTCTGCTGAAAAAACATAATTTATGTAAGAACTTACCTGATAAATTCATTTCTTTCATATTAGCAAGAGTCCATGAGCTAGTGACGTATGGGATATACATTCCTACCAGGAGGGGCAAAGTTTCCCAAACCTCAAAATGCCTATAAATACACCCCTCACCACACCCACAATTCAGTTTAACGAATAGCCAAGAAGTGGGGTGATAAAAAAGTGCGAAAGCATATAAAATAAGGAATTGGAATAATTGTGCTTTATACAAAATCATAACCACCACAAAAAAAAGGGCGGGCCTCATGGACTCTTGCTAATATGAAAGAAATGAATTTATCAGGTAAGTTCTTACATAAATTATGTTTTCTTTCATGTAATTAGCAAGAGTCCATGAGCTAGTGACGTATGGGATAATGACTACCCAAGATGTGGATCTTTCCACACAAGAGTCACTAGAGAGGGAGGGATAAAATAAAGACAGCCAATTCCTGCTGAAAATAATCCACACCCATAATAAAGTTTAACGAAAAACATAAGCAGAAGATTCAAACTGAAACCGCTGCCTGAAGTACTTTTCTACCAAAAACTGCTTCAGAAGAAGAAAATACATCAAAATGGTAGAATTTAGTAAAAGTATGCAAAGAGGACCAAGTTGCTGCTTTGCAGATCTGGTCAACCGAAGCTTCATTCCTAAACGCCCAGGAAGTAGAAACTGACCTAGTAGAATGAGCTGTAATTCTCTGAGGCGGAGTTTTACCCGACTCAACATAGGCAAGATGAATTAAAGATTTCAACCAAGATGCCAAAGAAATGGCAGAAGCTTTCTGGCCTTTTCTAGAACCGGAAAAGATAACAAATAGACTAGAAGTCTTACGAAAAGATTTCGTAGCTTCAACATAATATTTCAAAGCTCTAACAACATCCAAAGAATGCAACGATTTCTCCTTAGAATTCTTAGGATTAGGACATAATGAAGGAACC
This sequence comes from Bombina bombina, assembly GCF_027579735.1. Classification (NCBI taxonomy): domain Eukaryota; kingdom Metazoa; phylum Chordata; class Amphibia; order Anura; family Bombinatoridae; genus Bombina; species Bombina bombina. The sequence continues at coordinate 458,581,057 of NC_069505.1, read as the reverse complement.
ACAATTTCTCTACTAATGTTGTTGGAATTCACAACTTTAGGTAAAAATTCAAAAGAAGTTCGCAACACCGCCTTATCCTGATGAAAAATCAGAAAAGGAGACTCACAAGAAAGAGCAGATAATTCAGAAACTCTTCTGGCAGAAGAGATGGCCAAAAGGAACAAAACTTTCCAAGAAAGTAATTTAATGTCCAATGAATGCATAGGTTAAAACGGAGGAGCTTGAAGAGCTCCCAGAACCAAATTCAAACTCCAAGGAGGAGAAATTGACTTAATGACAGGTTTTATACGAACCAAAGCTTGTACAAAACAATGAATATCAGGAAGAATAGCAATCTTTCTGTGAAAAAGAACAGAAAGAGCAGAGATTTGTCCTTTCAAAGAACTTGCAGACAAACCCTTATCTAAACCATCCTGAAGAAACTGTAAAATTCTCGGTATTCTAAAAGAATGCCAGGAAAAATGATGAGAAAGACACCAAGAAATATAAGTCTTCCAGACTCTATAATATATCTCTCGAGATACAGATTTACGAGCCTGTAACATAGTATTAATCACAGAGTCAGAGAAACCTCTTTGACCAAGAATCAAGCGTTCAATCTCCATACCTTTAAATTTAAGGATTTCAGATCCTGATGGAAAAAAGGACCTTGTGACAGAAGGTCTGGTCTTAACGGAAGAGTCCACGGTTGGCAAGAGGCCATCCGGACAAGATCCGCATACCAAAACCTGTGAGGCCATGCCGGAGCTACCAGCAGAACAAACGAGCATTCCTTCAGAATCTTGGAGATTACTCTTGGAAGAAGAACTAGAGGCGGAAAGATATAGGCAGGATGATACTTCCAAGGAAGTGATAATGCATCCACTGCCTCCGCCTGAGGATCCCGGGATCTGGACAGATACCTGGGAAGTTTCTTGTTTAGATGGGACGCCATCAGATCTATTTCTGGAAGTTCCCACATTTGAACAATCTGAAGAAATACCTCTGGGTGAAGAGACCATTCGCCCGGATGCAACGTTTGGCGACTGAGATAATCCGCTTCCCAATTGTCTACACCTGGGATATGAACCGCAGAGATTAGACAGGAGCTGGATTCCGCCCAAACCAAAATTCGAGATACTTCTTTCATAGCCAGAGGACTGTGAGTCCCTCCTTGATGATTGATGTATGCCACAGTTGTGACATTGTCTGTCTGAAAACAAATGAACGATTCTCTCTTCAGAAGAGGCCAAAACTGAAGAGCTCTGAAAATTGCACGGAGTTCCAAAATATTGATCGGTAATCTCATCTCCTGAGATTCCCAAACTCCTTGTGCCGTCAGAGATCCCCACACAACTCCCCAACCTGTGAGACTTGCATCTGTTGAAATTACAGTCCAAGTCGGAAGCACAAAAGAAGCCCCCTGAATTAAACGATGGTGATCTGTCCACCATGTTAGAGAGTGTCGAACAATCGGTTTTAAAGATATTAATTGAGATATCTTCGTGTAATCCTTGCACCATTGCTTCAGCATACAGAGCTGAAGAGGTCGCATGTGAAAACGAGCAAAGGGGATCGCGTCCGATGCAGCAGTCATAAGACCTAGAATTTCCATGCATAAGGCTACCGAAGAGAATGATTGTGACTGAAGGTTTTCGACAAGCTGCAATCAACTTTAGACGTCTCTTGTCTGTTAAAGACAGAGTCATGGACACTGAATCCATCTGGAAACCCAGAAAAGTTACCCTTGTCTGAGGAATCAAAGAACTTTTTGGTAAATTGATCCTCCAACCATGATCTTGAAGAAACAACACAAGTCGATTCGTATGAGATTCTGCTAAATGTAAAGACTGAGCAAGTACCAAGATATCGTCCAAATAAGGAAATACCACAATACCCTGTTCTCTGATTACAGACAACAGGGCACCGAGAACCTTTGTAAAAATTCTTGGAGCTGTAGCTAGGCCAAACGGCAGAGCCACAAATTGGTAATGCTTGTCCAGAAACGAGAATCTCAGGAACTGATAATGATCTGGATGAATCGGAATATGCAGATATGCATCCTGTAAATCTATTGTGGACATATAATTCCCTTGCTGAACAAAAGGTAAGATAGTCCTTACAGTTACCATCTTGAACGTTGGTATCCTTACATAACGATTCAATATTTTTAGATCCAGAACTGGTCTGAAAGAATTCTCCTTCTTTGGTACAATGAAGAGATTTGAATAAAACCCCATCCCCTGTTCCGGAACTGGAACTGGCATAATTACTCCAGTCAACTCTAGATCTGAAACACATTTCAGAAATGCTTGAGCTTTTACTGGATTTACTGGGACACGGGAAAGAAAAAATCTCTTTGCAGGAGGTCTCAACTTGAAACCAATTCTGTACCCTTCTGAAACAATGCTCTGAATCCAAAGATTGTGAACAGAATTGATCCAAATTTCCTTGAAAAAACGTAACCTGCCCCCTACCAGCTGAGCTGGAATGAGGGCCGCACCTTCATGTGGACTTAGAAACAGGCTTTGCCTTTCTAGCTGGCTTGGATTTATTCCAGACTGGAGATGGTCTCCAAACTGAAACCGCTCCTGAGGATGAAGGATCAGGCTTTTGTTCTTTGTTGAAACGAAAGGAACGAAAACGATTATTAGCCCTGTTTTTACCTTTAGATTTTTTATCCTGTGGTAAAAAAGTTCCTTTCCCACCAGTAACAGTTGAAATAATGGAATCCAACTGAGAACCAAATAATTTGTTACCCTGGAAAGAAATGGAAAGTAAAGTTGATTTAGAAGCCATATCAGCATTCCAAGTTTTAAGCCATAAAGCTCTTCTAGCTAAAATAGCTAGAGACATAAACCTGACATCAACTCTGATAATATCAAAAATGGCATCACAGATAAAATTATTAGCATGCTGAAGGAGAATAATAATATCATGAGAATCACGATGTGTTACTTGTTGCGCTAAAGTTTCCAACCAAAAAGTTGAAGCTGCAGCAACATCAGCCAAAGATATAGCAGGTCTAAGAAGATTACCTGAACACGGATAAGCTTTTCTTAGAAAGGATTCAATTTTCCTATCTAGAGGATCCTTAAATGAAGTACCATCTGACGTAGGAATAGTAGTACGTTTAGCAAGGGTAGAAATAGCCCCATCAACTTTAGGGATCTTGTCCCAAAATTCTAATCTGTCAGACGGCACAGGATATAATTGCTTAAAACGTTTAGAAGGAGTAAATGAATTACCCAAATTATCCCATTCTTTGGAAATTACTGCAGAAATAGCATTAGGAACAGGAAAAACTTCTGGAATAACCACAGGAGCTTTAAATACCTTATCTAAACGTTTAGAATTAGTATCAAGAGGACCAGAATCCTCTATTTCTAAAGCAATTAGTACTTCTTTAAGTAAAGAACGAATAAATTCCATTTTAAATAAATATGAAGATTTATCAGCATCAACCTCTGAGACAGAATCCTCTGAACCAGAGGAATCATCAGAATCAGAATGATGATGTTCATTTAAAAATTCATCTGTAGGGAGAGAAGTTTTAAAAGATTTTTTACGTTTACTAGAAGGAGAAATAACAGACATAGCCTTCTTTATGGATTCAGAAACAAAATCTCTTACATTATCAGGAACATTCTGCACCTTAGATGTTGAAGGAACTGCAACAGGCAATGGTACTTTACTAAAGGAAATATTATCTGCTTTAACAAGTTTGTCATGACAATCAATACAAACAACAGCTGGAGGAATAGCTACCAAAAGTTTACAGCAGATACACTTAGCTTTGGTAGATTCAGCACTTGACAGCGATTTTCCTGTAGTATCTTCTGACTCAGATGCAACGTGAGACATCTTGCAATATGTAAGAGAAAAAACAACATATATATAAAGCAAAATTGATCAAATTCCTTAAATGACAGTTTCAGGAATGGGAAAAAATGCCAAAGAACAAGCTTCTAGCAACCAGAAGCAATAAAAAATGAGACTTAAATAATGTGGAAACAAAAGCGACGCCCATATTTTTTCGCGCCAAATAAGACGCCCACATTATTATCAAAAAATGACGCAACTTCCGGCGACACGTATGACGCCGGAAACGGAAATAGAATTTTTGCGCCAAAAAAGTCCGCGCCAAGAATGACGCAATAAAATGAAGCATTTTCAGCCCCCGCGAGCCTAACAGCCCACAGGGAAAAAGTCAAATTTTAAGGTAAGAAAAATGTTAAATTAAAATGCATTATCCCAAATATGAAACTGACTGTCTGAAAATAAGGAAAGTTGAACATTCTGAGTCAAGGCAAATAAATGTTTGAATACATATATTTAGAACTTTATAAACAAAGTGCCCAACCATAGCTTGGAGTGTCACAGAAAATAAGACTTACTTACCCCAGGACACTCATCTACATATAGCAGATAGCCAAACCAGTACTGAAACGAGAATCAGCAGAGGTAATGGTATATATAAGAGTATATCGTCGATCTGAAAAGGGAGGTAAGAGATGAATCTCTACGACCGATAACAGAGAACCTATGAAATAGACCCCGTAGAAGGAGATCACTGCATTCAAATAGGCAATACTCTCCTCACATCCCTCTGACATTCACTGCACGCTGAGAGGAAAACCGGGCTCCAACTTGCTGCGGAGCGCATATCAACGTAGAATCTAGCACAAACTTACTTCACCACCTCCATCGGAGGCAAAGTTTGTAAAACTGAATTGTGGGTGTGGTGAGGGGTGTATTTATAGGCATTTTGAGGTTTGGGAAACTTTGCCCCTCCTGGTAGGAATGTATATCCCATACGTCACTAGCTCATGGACTCTTGCTAATTACATGAAAGAAATGAATCCACAACCCAAATCAAAAGTTTTAATCTTTATAATGAAAAAAACTGAAATTATAAGCAGAAGAATCAAACTGAAACAGCTGCCTGAAGTACATTTCTACCAAAAACTGCTTCTGAAGAAGAGAAAACATCAAAATGGTAGAATTTAGTAAAATAGGCAAAGAAGACCAAGTTGCTGCTTTGCAAATCTGATCAACAGAAGCTTCATTCTTAAAAGCCCAGGAAGTAGAAACTGACCTAGTAGAATGAGCCGTAATCCTCTGAGGCGGGGATTTACCTGACTCTAAATAAGCATGATGAATCAAAAGCTTTAACCAAGATGCCAAAGAAATGGCAGAAGCCTTCTGACCTTTCCTAGAACCAGAAAAGATAACAAATAGACTAGAAGTCTTTCTGAAATCTTTAGTAGCTTCAACATATTTCAAAGCTCTTACCACATCCAAAGAATGTAAAGATCTCTCCAGAGAATTCTTAGGATTAGGACACAACGAAGGGACAACAATTTCTCTACTAATGTTAGAATTCACAACTTTAGGTAAAAATTTAAATGAAGTCCGCAAAACCGCCTTATCCTGATGAAAAATCAGAAAAGGAGACTCACAAGAAAGAGTAGATAAATCAGAAACTCTTCTAGCAGAAGAGATGGCCAAAAGGAACAACACTTTCCAAGAAAGTAATTTAATGTCCAGAGAATGCATAGGCTCAAACAGAGGAGCCTGTAAAGCCTTCAAAACCAAATTAAGACTCCAAGGAGGAGAAATTGATTTAATGACAGGCTTGATACAAACCAAAGCCTGTACAAAACTATGAATATCAGGAAGTTTAGCAATTTTTCTGTGAAACAGAACAGAAAGAGCAGAGATTTGTCCTTTCAAAGAACTTGCAGACAAACCCTTATCTAAACCATCCTGAAGAAACTGTAAAATTCTAGGAATTCTAAAAGAATGCCAAGAGAATTTATGAGAAGAGCACCAGGAGATGTAAGTCTTCCAAACTCGATAATAAATCTTTCTAGACACAGATTTATGAGCCTGCAACATAGTAATAATCACTGAGTCAGAGAAACCTCTATGACTAAGCACCAGGGGCGCGATCCGATAAAGATCGTAGTTTGCGGCGCAAGCGAGGGAACCCGCGTTGTCCGCAGTTTCAGCTCGCAACTCGAGCTATCCCATATATGGCGCCGTCAGATGCTAACGTGCCGTAAGTCTGACAAACCAGCGATGTCCAGAAATCTGCGCAAGTACAAATTTCTGGCGTCGCCAGTGACTTGCAGCATGTTAGAAACTGCCGGCGCCTACAAAACCTGACTAAAGTCTAAATCACCCGCACTGTCTAACACGCCTCCCTAACATAGCCCGACAAGTCTAACACACCTCCCTAACATAGCCCGACACGTCTAACCCTCTATCCGCTATCCCCCCTCACTAGCCTAACAATAAATTATGTATTAACCCCTTAACCGCCGCTACCTAATAAAGTTATTAACCCCTAAACCGGCGCCAGCTATATTAAATCTATAACCCCCTAAAGTGAGCCCCTAACACCGCCGCCATCTACCTTACCTACCCCCTAAAGTGAGCCCCTACCCCGCCGCTATCTATTTTAAAATTATTAACCCCTAATCTAATCCCCCTACCCCGCCGCCATCTATATTAAATTATTCAACGCCTAAAATACTAAACTATCCCTACCACTAAACCTAAGTCTAACCCTACAAATAGCCCTGAAAAGGGCTTTTTGCGTGGCATTGCCCCAAAGTAACAGCTCTTTTGCCAGCCCTTAAAAGGGCTTTTTGCGGGGCATGCCCCAAAGTAAACTGCTCTTTTGCCTACAATCTACATCCCCCTACACCGCGGCCACCTATAATAAATGTATTAACCCCTAATCTAATCCCCCTACACCGCCGCCAGCTATATTAACTATATTAACCCTAATTATATTAGGGTTAATATAGTTAATATAGTTATTATATTATATATATTAACTATATTAACCCTAATTATATTAGGGTTCATATAGTTAATATCGTTATTATATTATATATATATTAAGTATAATAACCCTATCTAACTCTAACATCCTAACTAAACTCTTATTAAAATAAATCTAATATTAATATTATTAATTAAAATATTCCTATTTAAATCTAAATACTTACCTATAAAATAAACCCTAAGATAGCTACAATATAATTAATAATTACATTATAGCTATGTTAGGGTTTATATTTATTTTACAGGTAAATTGTTAATTATTTTAACTAGGTATAATAGCTATTAAATAGTTATTAACTATTTAATAGCTACCTAGTTAAAATAATTACCCAATTACCTGTAAAATAAATCCTAACCTAAGTTACAAATACACCTACACTATCAATAAATTAAATAAACTATAAATATCTATCTAAAAATACAATTAAATAAACTAAACTAAATTACAAAAAAAACCAAACACTAAATTACAAAAAATAAAAAAAGATTACAAGATTTTTAAGCTAATTACACCTATTCTAAGCCCCCTAATAAAATAATAAAGCCCCCCAAAATAAAAAAATTCCCTACCCTATTCTAAATTAAAAAAAGTTCAAAGCTCTTTTACCTTACCAGCCCTTAAAAGGGCCTTTTGTGGGGGCATGCCCCAAAGAAAACTGCTCTTTTGCCTGCAAAAAAAAACACAATACCACCACCCAACATTACAACCCACCACCCACATACCCCTAATCTAACCCAAACCCCCCTTAAATAAACCTAACACTACCCCCCTGAAGATCTCCCTACCTTGTATTCACCCAGCCGGGCCGAACCGATCCAGGCGATGTGTTCCAGCAAGCAGCAGTGAAGTCTTCATCCATCCGGGCGATGTCTTGAAGCAAGCGGCAGAGAGTCTTCTTCCATCGGCGACGTCTTCAAGCAAATCGGCATCTTCAATCTTCTTAATTCGCTCCTCCGCCGCGGAGCATCCTTCCGGCACGACGACTTCCCGACGAATGAGGTTCCTTTAAATGACGTCATCCAAGATGGTGTCCGCCGAATTCCGATTGGCTGATAGGATTCTATCAGCCAATCGGAATTAAGGTAGAAAAATCTGATTGGCTGATTGAATCAGCCAATCAGATTCAAGTTCAATCCGATTGGCTGAACCAATCAGCCAATTGGATTGAACTTGAATCTGATTGGCTGATTAAATCAGCCAATCAGATTTTTCTACCTTAATTACGATTGGCTGATAGAATCCTATCAGCCAATGGGAATTCGGCGGACGCCATCTTGGATGATGTCATTTAGAATCCTATCAGCCAATCGGAATTCGGCGGACGCCATCTTGGATGACGTCATTTAAAGGAACCTCATTCGTCGGGAAGTCTTCGTGCCGGAAGGATGCTCCGCGGCGGAGGAGCGAAGTAAGAAGATTGAAGATGCCGATTTGCTTGAAGACGTCGCCGATGGAAGAAGACTCTCTGCTGCTTGCTGGAAAACATCGCCTGGATCGGTTCGGCCCGGCTGGGTGAATACAAGGTAGGGAGATCTTCAGGGGGGTAGTGTTAGGTTTATTTAAGGGGGGTTTGGGTTAGATTAGGGGTATGTGGGTGGTGGGTTGTAATGTTGGGGGGTGGTATTGTGTTTTTTTTTGCAGGCAAAAGAGCAGTTTTCTTTGGGGCATGCCCCCACAAAAGGCCCTTTTAAGGGCTGGTAAGGTAAAAGAGCTTTGAACTTTTTTTAATTTAGAATAGGGTAGGGAATTTTTTTATTTTGGGGGGCTTTATTATTTTATTAGGGGGCTTAGAATAGGTGTAATTAGCTTAAAAATCTTGTAATCTTTTTTTTATTTTTTGTAATTTAGTGTTTGTTTTTTTTTGTAATTTAGTTTAGTTTATTTAATTGTATTTTTAGATAGATATTTGTAGTTTATTTAATTTATTGATAGTGTAGGTGTATTTGTAACTTAGGTTAGGATTTATTTTACAGGTAATTGGGTAATTATTTTAACTAGGTAGCTATTAAATAGTTAATAACTATTTAATAGCTATTATACCTAGTTAAAATAATTAACAATTTACCTGTAAAATAAATATAAACCCTAACATAGCTATAATGTAATTATTAATTATATTGTAGCTATCTTAGGGTTTATTTTATAGGTAAGTATTTAGATTTAAATAGGAATATTTTAGTTTATAATATGAATTAGATTTATTTAATAAGAATTTAGTTAGGGGTGTTAGGGTTAGATAGAGTTAATATAGTTTATATAAATACTATAGTAACTATATTAACCCTAATATAATTAGGGTTAATATAGTTAATATATATAATGTAATAACTATATTAACTATAATATACTTAGGGTTAATATAGATAATATAGCTGGTGGCGGGGTAGGTAGATTAAATTAGGGGTTAATAATTTTAATATAGATGGCGGCGGTGTAAGGGGTTCACATTAGGGGATAGATCAGTTAGATGGTGGCGGTTTTAGGGGCTCACAGTAGGGGGTTAGTTTATGTAGATGGCGATGGTTTAGGGGTTAAATACTTTATTATGGATTGCGGCGGGGGATCGCAGTTGACAGGGAGATAGACATGCGTTAGGTGTTAGGTTTATTTTAGCAGCCAGTTTTGGGAGTTACGGGGCTCCAATAGTCAGCGTAAGGCTTCTTACGGCTGCTTTTTGTGGCGAGGTGAAAATGGAGTAAGATTTCTCCATTTTCGCCACGTAAGTCTTTACGCTGTATATTGGATACCAAACTGCGCGGGTTTGGTATACCTGCCTATGGCCCAAAAAACTACGGGCGACGGCAGAAATATACGCGCGTAACTTCTAGGTTACGCCGTATATAGGATACCAAACCCACGCAAATATTGGCGTCGCCGACTTTTGCGGGCAACGATTTTTATCGGATCGACCCCCAAGCGTTCAATTTCCATACCATCAAATTTTATGATTTGAGATCCTGATGGAAAAACGAACCTTGAGATATAAGGTCTGGCCTTAATGGAAGAGGCAAAGGTTGGCAACTGGACATCCGAACAAGAACCATATACCAACACCTGTGCGGCCATGCTGGAGCCACCAGCAGCACAAACGATTGCTCCATGATGATTTTGAAAATCACTCTTGGAAGAAGAACTAGAGACGGAAAAATATAGGCAGGTTGAAAACTCCAAGGAAGTGTCAATGCAACCACTGCTTCCGCTAAGGATCCCTGGACCTGTATAGGTACCTGGGAAGTTTCTTGTTTAGATGAGATGCCATCAGATCTATTTCTGGAAGCCCCCACATCTGAATAATTTGAAAAAAACACATCTGGGTGAAGAGACCACTCTCCCGGATGTAAAGCTTGACGACTGAGATAATCCGCTTCCCAATTGGCTATACCTGGGATATGGACCGCAGAAATTAGACAGGAGCTGGATTCTGCCCAAGCAAGTATCCGAGATACTTCTTTCATAGCCTGAGGACTGTGAGTCCCACCCCGATGTTTGACATATGCCACAGTTGTGACATTGTCTGTCTGAAAACCAATAAAGTCTCTCTCTTCGATAGAAACCAAAACTGAAGAGCTCTGAGAATCGCACGGAGTTCCAAAATAATGATTGATAATCTCGCCTCTTGAGATTTCCAAACCCCTTGTGCTGTCAGAGATCCCCAGACAGCTTCCCAACCTAAAAGACTTGCATCTGTTGTGATCACGGTCCAGGTTGAATGAACCAAAGAGACCCGTAGAACTATACGATGGTCTAACCACCAAGTCAGAGATAGATGAGTATTGGGATTCAAGGATATTAAATGTGAAATCCCAGAATAATCCCTGCACCATTAATTCAGCATTAAAAACTGGAGAGGTCTCATATGAAAATGAGCAAAGGGAATCGAGTCTGATGCTGCAGTCATGAGACCTAAAACTTCCATGCATATAGCTACTGAAGGAAATAATAGAGACTGAAGGTTCCGACAAGCTGAACCCAATATAAATTGTCTCTGGTCTGTTAGAGACAAAGACATTGGCACAATCTATCTGGAAACCTAAAAAAGGAGACCCTTGTTTGAGGAATCAAGGAACTTTTTTGGTAAAATGATCCTCCAACCATGTCTTGAAGAAACAACAGAAGTTGAATCGTATGAGATTCTGCAGAACTAAAAGACTGAGCAAGTACCAAGATATTGTCCAAATAAGGAAACACTGAGAACCTTTGAAAAGATCTCTAGAGCTGCCGCTAGGCCAGAAAGTAGGAGCAACAAATTGTTAATGCTTGTCTAAAAAAGAGAATCTCAGAAAATGAAATTAATCTGAATAAAACAGAATATGAAGATATGCATCCTGTAAGTCTATTGTGGGCAAATAATGCCCTTGCTGAACAAAAGGCAGAATAGACCTTATAATCACCATTCTGAAAGATGGTACTCTTACATGACAAATCAAAAGATTTTCTTTCTTTGGGACAATGAATAGTTCTGAATAAAAACCCCAGACCCCGTTCCTGAAACGGAACTGGTATGCATACCCCAGATAACTCCAGGTCTGAAAACACAGTTCAGGAAAGTCTGAGCCTTTACTGGGATTGCTGGAATATGTGAGAGTGAAAAAAACTTCTCACAGGCGGTCTTACTCTGAATCCTATTCTGTACCCCAATCTAAGGCGTTTGGATCGAATTGAAACAAACAACGTCAGAATAATCTTAACCTGCCCCCTACCAGCTAACCTGGAATAAGTGCCGCACCTTCATGCAAATTTGGGGGCTGGCTTTGAACTCTTAAATTGCTTGAATTCATTCCATTTTGAAGAAAGCTTCCAATTAGAAACATAATACTTGGGGAAGAATTAGGCTTCTGTTCCTTAATAAGAACAAAAACGGAAATAAGCTTAAGATTTACCCTTAGAACTTAATCTTGAGGCAAAAAAACTCCCTTCCCCACAGTAACAGTTGAAAGTATTCAATCCAACTGAACCAAATAATTTATTACCTTGGAAGGAAAGAAAATAGAAATCTGGATTTAGAAATCAAATCAGCATTCCAAGATTTAAGCCACAAAGTTCTTCTAGCTAAAATAGTTAAAGATATAGATTTAACCTCAATTTTGATAATATAAAAAAATAGCATCACAAATGAAATTATTAGCATGTTGAATAAAGTTAACAATGTTAAACAAATCATAATCCGATACTTGTTGCGCTAAAGTTTCCAACCAAAAAAGATGAAACAGCTGCAATATCAGCCAAAGAAATTGCAGGCCTAAGAAAAAGACCTGAAAATAAATGTATTTTCCTTAGATAAGATACAAGTTTCCCATCTGAAGGATCTTTAAAATAAATACTATTTTCCATAGGAATAGTAGTACGTTTAGCAAGAGTAGAGATAGCCCTATTAACTTTGGGGATCTTTTCCCAAACTCCAAACTAACTGCTGGCAAAGGATACAATTTTTAAACCTTTAAAGAAGGAATAAAAGAAGTACCAGGCCTATTCCATTCCCTAGTATTAGGAACTGGAAAGAAACCTCTGAAATAACCACAGGAGGCTAATAAACAGAATTTAAATGTTAGCTAGCCTTAAAATCAAGAGGACTAGTCTCCTCAATATCCAATATAATCAACACTTTTTCAACAAAGAACGAATGTACTCCATTTAAGAATAAAAAAGTAAATTTGTTAGTGTCAATATCTGATGAAGGATATTCTGAATCAGATAAATCCTCATCAGAGAAGGATAATTCAGTATGTTGTCGGTCATTTGAAAATTCATCAACTAAATGAGAAGTTTAAAAAAGACCTTTACATTTTATTAGAAGGCGGGATGGCAGACAAAGCCTTCTGAATAAAATCAGAAAAATATTCTTATAAATTCCCAGGTATATCTTGTACATTAGATGTTAAAAGAATAGCAATAAACAATGCATTAATACTGATGGACATTTTCTCTGCATGTAAAAGTTTATCATGATAACTTATTACAAACCATAGCTAAAGATACAAATTCATAACATTAAAATAAATGAACTTAGCTTTGGTAGGACTGATATCAGTCAGCAGGAATCCAACAGTGTTTTCTGATACAGGAACAGTTTTGAGATATCTTGCAAATGTAAGAGAAAAAAACAACATATAAAGCAAAATATCAATTTCCTTATATGACAGTTTCAGAAATGGGAAAGAAATGCAAAACAAAATAGGCCTCTGGAAACCAGAAGCAAAAATAAATGAAGACTTAAATAATGTCAAAAGTTTGCAACAAACACGAGCGTCATAGATGATGCAACTACGTGAAAACTCTCAGCGCCAACTAAGATGCCGGAAATGACGAAAAAACATCAAACAACGTAATTCTCGCGCCAAAAAAGTATTGCGCCAAGAATGACGCAATAAATTATAGCATTTTGCGCTCCCACGAGCCTAACAGTCCGCAATTTAGAAAAGAGAGTAATTTTTTTATATGCATTTCCCAAAATGAAACTGACAGTCTGTAAGAAGGAAATATACTGATTAACCTGACTCATGGCAAATATAAGTACAAAACATATATTTAGAACTTTACATATAAAGTGCCAAACCATAGCTGAGAGTGTCTTAAATAAAAGAAAACATACTTACCAAAAGACACTCATCTACATAAAGTAGATAGCCAAACCAGTACTGAAACGAGAATCAGTAGAGGTAATGGTATATAAGAGTATATCGTCGATCTGAAAAGGGAGGTAGGAGATGAATCTCTATGACCGATAACAGAGAACCTATGAAATAGATCCCCATTAGGATGATAATTGTATTCAATAGGTAATACTCCCTTCAAATCCCTCTGTCATTCACTGCACTCTGAGAGGAACCGGGCTTCAGCATGCTGAGAAGCGCATATCAACGTAGAAATCTAGCACAAACTTACTTCCCCACCTCCATAGGAGGCAAAGTTTGTAAAACTGAATTGTGGGTGTGGTGGGGGGTGTATTTATAGGCATTTTGAGGTTTGGGAAACTTTACCCCTCCTGGTAGGAATGTATATGCCATACGTCACTAGATCATGGAGTCTTGCCAATTACATGAAAGAAATGAAGATTAGCTGATAAGGACGTCCGGAGAACAGTAATTCAGACCACGCAGCAATGATCTAAACCTGTTCTGTTTATTGAAAGATACAAAGCATGTCTTATAGACGACAGATACAGCATATGGGTTAACTTGATGATACGTTATGACCGCGTCATTTTACACAGTGTTTGTCAAGAAAGTTACTAGCTCTAAACAACATTCTATAGTCATAATAAACAGTGCATCTCGGAGAACAACAAGGTCATTTGAACATCTTATAGAGATAGCATCTTTCAGGCCATTTACAAGGTTAACTAGCTTTGCAGAGAATAATAACAAGCATGTATTTCTCACTACAGAATAAACCACTATAATAAAGTTTATTCAAACAAGATGGATGCCAAAGACAAGATGGCGGCCAAGAACAAGATGGCGCTGAAAATATCTGGTCTGTTTGGTGTGCCACGGTTGCCGTCGAGTGATTGATGAACGGTGAACACTAGAGGGTGCAGCTTTGTCAAGTGTTGATTTTAGTGTTGAATTATACTGTAAAGCCACAAGGCTTGGGCAAGAGAGGGATGAAATGTCAGAGAGCAGAGGCTTCAGTTGAAAAATCTGTGAGATCCCAGTCATTTAAATTCCTGTAAGGTAGCAGTTTTTTGGGGGCTTGCAAAGATGTAGCAGGTAGAGTAAGAGAGAAAGTTAGTAGATGGTGGTCAGAGAGAGGAAAGGGGAAGTTAAAGAAGTTGGAAACAGCACAGAGATTAGTGAAGACCAGGCAGTCTATTTAACAAGGGCCGAATGGCCCCTGTTCCCCTTGTTTCTGCGTGAGCCTTCAGGCTTGCCAGAAACAGGAGTTAAGAAGCAGGGTTCTTAAGACCACTGCTCCTAAACTCATACGCTGCCTCTGAGGCGGCGTATAGCAATCCGCCCGATCATGTACGATCGGGCTGATTGACACCCCCTGCTAGCGGCCGATTGGCTGTGAATCTGCAGGGGGCGGTATTGCACCAGCAGTTCTTAAGAACTGCTGGTGTATTGCACCAGCAGTTCACAAGAACTGCTGGTGCAATGATAAATGCTGACAGTGTATGCTGTCTGCATTTATCGATGTGTGGCGGACATGGTTTGCTATAGTGGATTATGTCCACTCGCACATATATAAATAGACCCCCAGGTCTATGGAGTTGCCTTCACAGTGGGTTGGAGATGTTGTCCACTGGGACAGGTCAAAAGAGGTGCTAAGGGATAGGAGTTTAGAGCCAGCAGGCATGTTAGGATTATCAACGGGTATGTTGAAGTCCCCTAAGATGAGAGAAATAACATTTCAAGAGAGAAAATGTGGAAGCCAGTCTTCAAAGTGGTCCAGAAATTGTGATGCTGGTCCAGGAGGCCGATAGATAACTGTAACACAAAGAGCTACAGGGAAGAAGAGGCGGATAGCATGAACTTCAAAAGATAAGAAGGAAAGAGGGGGGGTGAAGGAAAGCAGTAAAGGGTACTGTGTGGAGACAGGAGCATTCCTACTCCCCCTCCTTGTTTGTATCCTGGCCTGGGATGACTGAAGTGCAGGCCGCCATAGGACAGAGAGGCTACAGCAGTTGTGTTAGAGGAGGAAAGTCAAGTTTAAGTGAGGGCTAACAGGTTAAGTGAACGTGAAATAAATAAGTCGTGAATAGATGAAAGCTTATTGGATACAGAGCATACATTCCAAAGGGCACAAGAAAATTGCGGTGTACTAACAGAGGTGCAGCTAATGAGGTTTAGAGGGCAAGGTGTATGAGGTGTCATTTGGGGTAGTGAACTGAGGGAAGCAGAGGGTGGACCTGGGTTAGACTTTTCTGTTCAGAGAAGCCTACCAACCAACTCAATAATAAATTAATTTCTCTTACCTAACAACATTTCCCTCATTTAGCTCTGCATTAACATCTTTCTCAATCTTGCAGTCCTCACCTCCTGTTTCTCAACCTCCTACCCCTTCTAGATTGCAAGTTCCCATGGGAATAGGGCCCTCAATTCCTCCTGTATGTGTTTGCAAATTTTGTCCTGTCTCTTACAAGTTTTATATTATTGTTTTATTTAAATGAATTGTATCCATGGAGAGCGCTGCAGAATATGGTTGGAACTTCATAAATAAAGTATAATAATAATAATTGAAAGTGTAGCATGTTTGCAGTTAATTTGAGAGATTTGAAAGTACTTCTGTTGTCCACTCTTTTGTCTAACTCCTTGTTATAACTCCCTACACTTATGTACTAACTCCTTGTTATAACTCCCTACACTTATGTATAACTCCTTGTTATAACTCCCTACACGTATGTTCTAACTACTTGTTATAATTATACAGGTAATAAGGGAGGCGCTAAGAAAAGCCAAAGGTATCAAGCACTTAAAATTTAATAAAAACACATAAGCATACAATAACATATGTATAGGGGACGTCTCCCCAAAACGAAATACTAATAAATAAAAACTAAAATACTAAAAGATGCAATTGATAAAACTTCCACAGATTTAAAACCATACAATTTGTATAGAGCAGTCCCAATCAGTTCGTTTTAGTAGGGTCAGATAGAAATGTCTTTACTCCATATAAAATGTAACTGAGTCTGTGGTCAGCGTCTCACTAGTCAAATACCACCAAGCTGCCAAATTGATAGAGCAATAGCTGCCAAACAGTGTAAGTGGATAATAATATACTTGCAATTCCAAAGTTCTCTTACTGTGTAAGATATCACTTTAGCAGAACATTCAGCCGTGTACTTTACCAGATCCTTATCCGTGAAGTAGATGTCTTTTCCCCTCGCCCGGTATTCACCTCGAGCGGGGCCGACTGAAACTTTCCGGCGTCTGACGTCACTGAAAGATGTTCCGGTTAGGAGAAGAAGCCGATTCCTGCGCTTACTTCTATGACCTGTAGTCACAGTCCTCTCAGATGAGCCCTGCACTTAGTGCTTATAGCACGCAAGGGATTGGATACTGGGCAAAGTGAAGGATATCCCAGAAATGCTGCCAAACACAAGTCCTACAGATGATTTACTCCTATTTAGGAGAAGATAGTTCCAAAATGTATAACCCGGGTTATTAAGTAGGAATCAAAAGATATGTAGATTGTTGTCACAGAAATAAAAACAACAACACTGCCAACACATACGACGCGTTTCGCCCTCCTATGGGCTTTATCAAGATCTTGCTATAAGCACTAAGTGCAGGGCTCATCTGAGAGGACCGTGACTACAGGTCATAGAAGTAAGCGCAGGAATCGGCTTCTTCTCCTAACCGGAACATCTTTCAGTGACGTCAGACGCCGGAAAGTTTCAGTCGGCCCCGCTCGAGGTGAATACCGGGCGAGGGGAAAAGACATCTACTTCATGGATAAGGATCTGGTAAAGTACACGGCTGAATGTTCTGCTAAAGTGATATCTTACACAGTAAGAGAACTTTGGAATTGCAAGTATATTATTATCCACTTACACTGTTTGGCAGCTATTGCTCTATCAATTTGGCAGCTTGGTGGTATTTGACTAGTGAGACGCTGACCACAGACTCAGTTACATTTTATATGGAGTAAAGACATTTCTATCTGACCCTACTAAAACGAACTGATTGGGACTGCTCTATACAAATTGTATGGTTTTAAATCTGTGGAAGTTTTATCAATTGCATCTTTTAGTATTTTAGTTTTTATTTATTAGTATTTCGTTTTGGGGAGACGTCCCCTATACATATGTTATTGTATGCTTATGTGTTTTTATTAAATTTTAAGTGCTTGATACCTTTGGCTTTTCTTAGCGCCTCCCTTATTACCTGTATATTTTCTCTCTTATTTTAGACAACTGTAGGGATATTTGTCTTTTTAAGGGGGTGTTTGGTTATCGATTTGGCCTAGCGCACCTTTCTCTCCCCTTTATTTTACTTGTTATAATTCCCTACATTTATGTACTAACTCTTTGTTATAACTCCCTGCACTTATGTACTAACACACTCCTTGTTATAACTCCCTACAGAGTGAGTAGGTAGTAGTAAAACTATCATGTATTGGTTTATTAGCATTGTGAGTAGGTACCAGTAAGGACTAACATGCAAAAGTTTATTAGCTTGAGTAGGTACCAGTAAGGACTAACATGCAAAAGTTTATTAGCTTGAGTAGGTACCAGTAAGGACTAACATGCAAAAGTTTATTAGCTTGTGAGCAGGTACCAGTAAAACTATCATGTGTTTATTAGCTTGTGAGTAGGTACCAGTAAAGAATAACACACATGTGTTTATTAGCTTGTGAGTAGGTAGCAGTAAAGAATACCATATATGTGTTTATTAACTTGGGAGTAGGTACCAGTACAGACTAATATGCATGTGTTTATTAGCTTGTGAGTAAGTACCAGTACAGACTAATATGTATGTGTTTATTAACTTGTGAGTAAGTACCAGTACAGACTAACATATATGTGTTTATTAGCTTGTGAGTAGGTACCAGTAAAGACTATATATGTATGTGTTTATTAGCTTGTGAGTAAGTACCAGTAAAGACTAATATGTATGTGTTTATTAGCTTGTGAGTAGGTACCAGTAAAGACTAACATGTATGTGTTTATTAGCTTGTGAGTAGGTACCAGTAAAGACTAACATGCATGTATTTATTAGCTTGTAAGTATCAGTAAAGAATAACATATATGTGTTTATTAGCTTGTAAATAGATACCAGTAAAGAATAGCATATATGTGTTTATTAGCTTGTGAGTAGGTACCAGTAAAGACTAACATGCATGTGTTTATTAGCTTGTTAATAGGTACCAGTACAGACTAATATGTATGTGTTTATTAGCTTGTGAGTAGGTACCAGTAAGGACTAACATGCAAGTGTTTATTAGCTTGTTAATAGGTACCAGTAAAGATTAACATGCATGTATTTATTAGCTTGTGAGTAGGTACCAGTAAGGACTAACATGCAAAGTTTATTAGCTTGTGAGTAAGTACCAGTAAAGAATAACATATATGTGTCTATTAGCTTGTGAGTAGGTACCAGTAAAGACTAACATATATGGGTTTATTAGCTTGTGAGTAAGTACCAGTAAAGACTTACATACATGTGTGTATTAGCTTGTGAGTAGGTACCAGTAAAGACTAGCATGTATGTGTTTCTTAGCTTGTGAGTAAGTACCAGTAAAGACTAACATATATGTTTATTAGCTTGTGAAAAGTACCAGTAAAGACTAACATATATGTGTTTATTAGCTTGTGAGTAAGTACCAGTAAAGACTATCATATATGTGTTTATTAGCTTGTGAGTAGGTACCAGTAAAGACTAACATGTATGTGTTTATTAGCTTGTGAGTAGGTACCAGTAAGGACTAACATGCAAACGTTTATTAGCGTGTACATAAGTACCAGTAAAGAATAAAATATATGTGTTTATTAGCTTGTGAGTAGGTACCAGTACAGATTAATATGTATGTGTTTATTAGCTTGTGTGTAGGTACCAGTAAGGACTAACATGCAAAAGTTTATTAGCTTGTGAGTAAGTACCAGTAAAGAATAACATATATGTGTCTATTAGCTTGTGAGTAGGTACCATTAAAGACTAACATATATGTGTTTATTAGCTTGTGAGTAGGTACCAGTACAGACTAATATGTATGTGTTTATTAGCTTGAGTGTATGTACCAGTAAAGACTAACATGTATGGGTTTATTAGCTTGAGTGTATGTACCAGTTAAGACTAACATGTATGTGTTTATTAGCTTGTGAGTAGGTACCAAAAAAGACTAACATACATGTGTTCATTAGCGTGTGTGTAGGTACCAGTAAAGATTAACATGTATGTGTTTATTAGCTTGTGAGTAGGTACCAGTAAAGAATAAGACATATGTTTTTATTAGCTTGTGAGTAAGTACCAGTAAAGACTAACATGCATGTATTTATTAGCTTTTGAGTAGGTACCATTAAAGACTAACATGTATGTGTTTATTAGCTTGTGAGTATGTACCAGTAAAGAATAACATACATGTGTTTATTAGCTTGTGAGTAAGTACCAGTAAAGACTAACATGTATGTGTTTATTAGCTTGTGAGTAGGTACCAGTAAAGACTAACATGTATGTGTTTATTAGCTTGTGAGTAGGTAGCAGTAAGGACTAACATGCATTTGTTTATTAGCTTGTGAGTAGGTACCAGTAAAGACTAACATGTATGTGTTTATTAGCTTGCGAGTAGGTAGCAGTAAGGACGAACATGCATGTGTTTATTAGCTTGTGAGTAGGCACCAGTAAAGGCTAACATGCATGTGTTTATTAGCTTGTGAGTAGGTACCAGTAAAGACTAACATATATGTGTTTATTAGCTTGTGAGTAAGTACCAGTAAGGACTAACATATATGTGTTTATTAGCTTGTGTGTAGGTACCAGTAAAGACTAACATGTATGTGTTTATTAGCTTGTGTGTAGGTACCAGTAAGGACTAACATGCAAAAGTTTATTAGCTTGTGAGTAAGTAGCAGTAAAGACTAACATGTATGTGTTTATTAGCTTGTGTGTAGGTACCAGTAAAGACTAACATGTATGTGTTTATTAGCTTGTGTGTAGGTACCAGTAAAGACTAACATGTATGTGTTTATTAGCTTGTGTGTAGGTACCAGTAAAGACTAACATGCATGTGTTTATTAGCTTGTGAGTAGGTACCAGTAAATACCAACATGTATGTGGTTATTAGCTTGTGAGTAGGTACCAGTAAATACTAACATGTATGTGTTTATTAGCTTGTGAGTAGGTACCAGTAGAGACTAACATGCATGTATTTATTAGCTTGTGAGTAGGTACCAGTAAGGACTAACATGCAAAAGTTTATTAGCTTGTGAGTAGTTACCAGTAAAGACTAACATGTATGTGTTTATTAGCTTTAAGTAAGTACCAGTAAAGAATAACATATATGTGTTTATTAGCTTGTGTGTAGGTAC
The DNA here is from genome assembly GCF_027579735.1 of Bombina bombina. Lineage (NCBI taxonomy): Eukaryota > Metazoa > Chordata > Amphibia > Anura > Bombinatoridae > Bombina > Bombina bombina. Next base: position 458,560,247 of record NC_069505.1, on the reverse strand, counting down.
CAGTACAGACTAACATGTATGTGTTTATTAGCTTGTGTGTATGTACCAGTAAAGACTAACATATATGTGTTTATTAGCTTGTGTGTAGGTACCAGTAAAGACTAACATGCATGTGTTTATTAGCTTGTGGGTAGGTACCAGTAAAGACTAACATGTATGTGTTTATTAGCTTGTAAGTACCAGTAAAGACTAACATGTATGTGTTTATTAGTGTGTGAGTAAGTACCAGTAAAGACTACCATGTATGTGTTTATTAGCTTGTGAGTAAGTACCAGTAAAGAATAAAATACATGTGTTTATTAGCTTGTGAGTAGGTACCAGTAAAGACTAACATGCATGTGTTTATTAGCTTGTGGGTAGGTACCAGTAAAGACTAACATGTATGTGTTTATTAGCTTGTGAGTAAGTACCAGTACAGACTAACATGTATGTGTTTATTAGCTTGTGTGTAGGTACCAGTACAGACTAACATACATGTGTTTATAAGCTTGTGAGTAGGTACCAGTAAAGACTAACATGCATGTGTTTATTAGCTTGTGGGTAGGTACCAGTAAAGACTAACATGTATGTGTTTATTAGCTTGTGGGTAGGTACCAGTAAAGACTAACATGTATGTGTTTATTAGCTTGTAAGTACCAGTAAAGACTAACATGTATGTGTTTATTAGCGTGTGAGTAAGTACCAGTAAAGACTAACATGTATGTGTTTATTAGCTTGTGAGTAAGTACCAGTAAAGAATAACATATATGTATTTTTTAGCGTGTGAGCAGGTACCAGTAAAAAATAACATATATGTGTTTATTAGCTTGTGAATAATTACCAGTAAGGACTAATTTGTATGTGTTTATTAGCTTGTGAATAAGTACCAGTAAAGGAAAACATATATGTATTTATTAGCTTGTGAGTAGGTACCAGTAAAGACTATCATGTATGTGTTTATTAGCTTGTGAGTAGGTACCAGTAAGGACTAACATACAGTATATGTGTTTATTAGCTTGTGAGTAAGTACCAGTACAGACTAACATGTATGTGTTTATTAGCTTGTAAGTACCAGTAAAGACTAGCATGCATGTGTTTATTAGCTTGTGATTAGGTACCAGTAAATACTAACATGTATGTGTTTATTAGCTTGTGAGTAGGTACCAGTAAGGACTAACATGCATGTGTTTATTAGCTTGTGAGTAGGTACCAGTAAAGACTAACATGTGTTTATTAGCTTGTGAGTAAGTACCAGTAAAGAATAACATATATGTGTTTATTAGCTTGTAAGTACCAGTAAAGAATAACATATATGTGTTTATTAGCTTGTGAGTAGGTAGCAGTACAGACTAACATGTATGTGTTTATTAGCTTGTGAGTAGGTACCAGTACAGACTAACATATATGTGTTTATTAGCTTGTGCGTAAGTACCAGTAACGAATAACATGTATGTGTTTATTAGCTTGTGAGTAGGTACCAGTAAAGAATAACATATATGTGTTTATTAGCTTGTAAGTACCAGTAAAGACTAACATGCATGGGTTTATTAGCTTGTGAGTTGGTACCAGTAAGGACTAACATGCATGTGTTTATTAGCTTGTGAGTAAGTACCAGTAAAGAATAACATATGTGTTTATTTGCTTGTGAGTAAGTACCAGTAAGGACTAACATATATGTGTTTATTAGCTTGTGAGTAAGTACCAGTAAGGACTAACATGCATGTGTTTATTAGCTTGTGAGTAGGAACCAGTAAGGACTAACATGCATGTGTTTATTAGCTTGTGAGTAGGTACCAGTAAAGACTAACATGTATGTGTTTATTAGCTTGTGAGTATGTACCAGTAAAGAATAACATACATGTGTTTATTAGCTTGTGAGTAAGTACCAGTAAAGACTAACATGTATGTGTTTATTAGCTTGTGAGTAGGTACCAGTAAAGACTAACATGTATGTGTTTATTAGCTTGCGAGTAGGTAGCAGTAAGGACGAACATGCATGTGTTTATTAGCTTGTGAGTAGGTACCAGTAAAGGCTAACATTTATGTATTTATTAGCTTGTGAGTAGGTACCATTAAAGACTGAAATACATGTGTTTATTAGCTTGTGAGTAGGTACCAGTAAAGACTAACATGCATGTGTTTATTAGCTTGTGAGTAAGTACCAGTAAAGAATAACATATATGTGTTTATTAGCTTGTGAGTAGGTACCAGTAAAGACTAACATATATGTGTTTATTAGCTTGTGAGTAGGTACCAGTAAAGACTAACATGTACGTGTTTATTAGCTTGTGAGTAGGTACCAGTAAAGACTAACATGTATGTGTTTATTAGCTTGTGAGTAGGTACCAGTAAAGACTAACATGTATGTGTTTATTAGCTAGTAAGTACCAGTAAAGAATAACATATATGTGTTTATTAGCTTGTGTGTAGGTACCAGTAAAGACTAACATACATGTGTTTATAAGCTTGTGAGTAGGTACCAGTAAAGACTAACATGCATGTGTTTATTAGCTTGTGGGTAGGTACCAGTAAAGACTAACATGTATGTGTTTATTAGCTTGTAAGTACCAGTAAAGACTAACATGTATGTGTTTATTAGCGTGTGAGTAAGTACCAGTAAAGACTAACATGTATGTGTTTATTAGCTTGTGAGTAAGTACCAGTAAAGAATAACATATATGTATTTTTTAGCGTGTGAGCAGGTACCAGTAAAAAATAACATATATGTGTTTATTAGCTTGTGAATAATTACCAGTAAGGACTAATTTGTATGTGTTTATTAGCTTGTGAATAAGTACCAGTAAAGGAAAACATATATGTATTTATTAGCTTGTGAGTAGGTACCAGTAAAGACTATCATGTATGTGTTTATTAGCTTGTGAGTAGGTACCAGTAAGGACTAACATACAGTATATGTGTTTATTAGCTTGTGAGTAAGTACCAGTACAGACTAACATGTATGTGTTTATTAGCTTGTAAGTACCAGTAAAGACTAGCATGCATGTGTTTATTAGCTTGTGATTAGGTACCAGTAAATACTAACATGTATGTGTTTATTAGCTTGTGAGTAGGTACCAGTAAGGACTAACATGCATGTGTTTATTAGCTTGTGAGTAGGTACCAGTAAAGACTAACATGTGTTTATTAGCTTGTGAGTAAGTACCAGTAAAGAATAACATATATGTGTTTATTAGCTTGTAAGTACCAGTAAAGAATAACATATATGTGTTTATTAGCTTGTGAGTAGGTAGCAGTACAGACTAACATGTATGTGTTTATTAGCTTGTGAGTAGGTACCAGTACAGACTAACATATATGTGTTTATTAGCTTGTGCGTAAGTACCAGTAACGAATAACATGTATGTGTTTATTAGCTTGTGAGTAGGTACCAGTAAAGAATAACATATATGTGTTTATTAGCTTGTAAGTACCAGTAAAGACTAACATGCATGGGTTTATTAGCTTGTGAGTTGGTACCAGTAAGGACTAACATGCATGTGTTTATTAGCTTGTGAGTAAGTACCAGTAAAGAATAACATATGTGTTTATTTGCTTGTGAGTAAGTACCAGTAAGGACTAACATATATGTGTTTATTAGCTTGTGAGTAAGTACCAGTAAGGACTAACATGCATGTGTTTATTAGCTTGTGAGTAGGAACCAGTAAGGACTAACATGCATGTGTTTATTAGCTTGTGAGTAGGTACCAGTAAAGACTAACATGTATGTGTTTATTAGCTTGTGAGTATGTACCAGTAAAGAATAACATACATGTGTTTATTAGCTTGTGAGTAAGTACCAGTAAAGACTAACATGTATGTGTTTATTAGCTTGTGAGTAGGTACCAGTAAAGACTAACATGTATGTGTTTATTAGCTTGCGAGTAGGTAGCAGTAAGGACGAACATGCATGTGTTTATTAGCTTGTGAGTAGGTACCAGTAAAGGCTAACATTTATGTATTTATTAGCTTGTGAGTAGGTACCATTAAAGACTGAAATACATGTGTTTATTAGCTTGTGAGTAGGTACCAGTAAAGACTAACATGCATGTGTTTATTAGCTTGTGAGTAAGTACCAGTAAAGAATAACATATATGTGTTTATTAGCTTGTGAGTAGGTACCAGTAAAGACTAACATATATGTGTTTATTAGCTTGTGAGTAGGTACCAGTAAAGACTAACATGTACGTGTTTATTAGCTTGTGAGTAGGTACCAGTAAAGACTAACATGTATGTGTTTATTAGCTTGTGAGTAGGTACCAGTAAAGACTAACATGTATGTGTTTATTAGCTAGTAAGTACCAGTAAAGAATAACATATATGTGTTTATTAGCTTGTGAGTAGGTACCAGTAAAGACTAACATATATGTGTTTATTAGCTTGTGAGTAGGTACCAGTAAAGACTAACATGTACGTGTTTATTAGCTTGTGAGTAGGTACCAGTAAAGACTAACATGTATGTGTTTATTAGCTTGTGAGTAGGTACCAGTAAAGAGTAACATGCATGTATTTATTAGCTTGTGAGTAGGTACCAGTAAGGACAAACATGCAAAGTTCATTTGCTTGTGAGTAAGTACCAGTAAAGAATAACATATGTGTTTATTAGCTTGTGAGTAGGTACCAGTAAAAAATAACATGCATGTGTTTATTAGCTTGTGAGTAGGTACCAGTAAGGACTAACATGCAAAAGTTTATTAGCTTGTGAGTAAGTAGCAGTAAAGACTAACATGTATGTGTTTATTAGCTTGTGTGTAGGTACCAGTAAAGAGTAACATGTATGTGTTTATTAGCTTGTGTGTAGGTACCAGTAAAGACTAACATGCATGTGTTTATTAGCTTGTGAGTAGGTACCAGTAAATACCAACATGTATGTGGTTATTAGCTTGTGAGTAGGTACCAGTAAATACTAACATGTATGTGTTTATTAGCTTGTGAGTAGGTACCAGTAGAGACTAACATGCATGTTTTTATTAGCTTGTGAGTAGGTACCAGTAAGGACTAACATGCAAAAGTTTATTAGCTTGTGAGTAGTTACCAGTAAAGACTAACATGTATGTGTTTATTAGCTTTAAGTAAGTACCAGTAAAGAATAACTTATATGTGTTTATTAGCTTGTGTGTAGGTACCAGTAAAGACTAACATGTATGTGTTTATTAGCTTGTGAGTAAGTACCAGTAAAGACTAACATATATGTGTTTATTAGTGTGTGAGTAAGTACCAGTACAGACTAACATGTATGTGTTTATTAGCTTGTGTGTATGTACCAGTAAAGACTAACATATATGTGTTTATTAGCTTGTGGGTAGGTACCAGTAAAGACTAACATGTATGTGTTTATTAGCTTGTAAGTACCAGTAAAGACTAACATGTATGTGTTTATTAGTGTGTGAGTAAGTACCAGTAAAGACTAACATGTATGTGTTTATTAGCTTGTGAGTAAGTACCAGTAAAGAATAAAATACATGTGTTTATTAGCTTGTGAGTAGGTACCAGTAAAGACTAACATGCATGTGTTTATTAGCTTGTGGGTAGGTACCAGTAAAGACTAACATGTATGTGTTTATTAGCTTGTGAGTAAGTACCAGTACAGACTAACATGTATGTGTTTATTAGCTTGTGTGTAGGTACCAGTAAAGACTAACATACATGTGTTTATTAGCTTGTGAGTAGGTACCAGTAAAGACTAACTTGCATGTGTTTAGAGCTGCAACAACTAATCGTCATAATCGATAATAATCGATTATGAAAATAGTTGTCAACGAATCTCATAATCGATTAGTTGGTTTGCAATTAGTTGGTCTGTGCACAACACCAGCTGCTTCACTCCAATGGGCTCCTGCACATGGTATTGTGTTTTATGGTTATGCCCTTAGACTAAAGGACATCTACAGACGTTTACTTGTCACTTTTTCAGGACAGTATACATTTACAACTACCCCTGGCTTATGTGCAACCCAGATATAATAGTCATCATTTGGATTGTTTATATTAAATCTGGTGATTTGGAACTATGCTTTTCATGATATAGTGACAAGCTTGTTGTTTACACCTTGCTCCTAGATTGATGGGAGTTATTTAAATTGATGTGCACTATTATCTGTTTGCACAATTATTAGCGTATTGCTTGCTATTGCTGATTATACAGGGAGTGCAGAATTATTAGGCAAATGAGTATTTTGACCACATCATCCTCTTTATGCATGTTGTCTTACTCCAAGCTGTATAGGCTCGAAAGCCTACTACCAATTAAGCATATTAAGTGATGTGCATCTCTGTAATGAGAAGGGGTGTGGTCTAATGACATCAACACCCTATATCAGGTGTGCATAATTATTAGGCAACTTCCTTTCCTTTGGCAAAATGGGTCAAAAGAAGGACTTGACAGGCTCAGAAAAGTCAAAAATAGTGAGATATCTTGCAGAGGGATGCAGCACTCTTAAAATTGCAAAGCTTCTGAAGCGTGATCATCGAACAATCAAGCGTTTCATTCAAAATAGTCAACAGGGTCGCAAGAAGCGTGTGGAAAAACCAAGGCGCAAAATAACTGCCCATGAACTGAGAAAAGTCAAGCATGCAGCTGCCAAGATGACACTTGCCACCAGTTTGGCCATATTTCAGAGCTGCAACATCACTGGAGTGCCCAAAAGCACAATGTGTGCAATACTCAGAGACATGGCCAAGGTAAGAAAGGCGGAAAGACGACCACCACTGAACAAGACACACAAGCTGAAACGTCAAGACTGGGCCAAGAAATATCTCAAGACTGATTTTTCTAAGGTTTTATGGACTGATGAAATGAGAGTGAGTCTTGATGGGCCAGATGGATGGGCCCGTGGCTGGATTGGTAAAGGGCAGAGATCTCCAGTCCGACTCAGACGCCAGCAAGGTGGAGGTGGAGTACTGGTTTGGGCTGGTATCATCAAAGATGAGCTTGTGGGGCCTTTTCGGGTTGAGGATGGAGTCAAGCTCAACTCCCAGTCCTACTGCCAGTTTCTGGAAGACACCTTCTTCAGGCAGTGGTACAGGAAGAAGTCTGCATCCTTCAAGAAAAACATGATTTTCATGCAGGACAATGCTCCATCAAACGCGTCCAAGTACTCCACAGCATGGCTGGCAAGAAAGGGTATACAAGAAGAAAATCTAATGACATGGCCTCCTTGTTCACCTGATCTGAACCCCATTGAGAACCTGTGGTTCATCATCAAATGTGAGATTTACAAGGAGGGAAAACAGTACACCTCTCTGAACAGTGTCTGGGAGGCTGTGGTTGCTGCTGCACGCAATGTTGATGGTGAACAGATCAAAACACTGACAGAATCCATGGATGGCAGGCTTTTGAGTGTCCTTGCAAAGAAAGGTGGCTATATTGGTCACTGATTTGTTTTTGTTTTGTTTTTGAATGTCAGAAATGTATATTTGTGAATGTTGAGATGTTATATTGGTTTCACTGGTAAAAATAAATAATTGAAATGGGTATATATTTGTTTTTTGTTAAGTTGCCTAATAATTATGCACAGTAATAGTCACCTGCACACACAGATATCCCCCTAAAATAGCTAAAACTAAAAACAAACTAAAAACTACTTCCAAAAATATTCAGCTTTGATATTAATGAGTTTTTTGGGTTCATTGAGAACATGGTTGTTGTTCAATAATAAAATGAATCCTTATAAATACAACTTGCCTAATAATTCTGCACTCCCTGTATGTACTGTATAAATAAATGTGTAAGGCTTTGTCCTGTTATTGATATTCAGTCCTTAGCGCTTCTGATTTTGTTTATTGTTTTTTTATATTTTTAATAAATTGTGATAATATGTACCAGATTCAACCTTTATAAGTATATATTCGTTATTTTTAGAGCGGACTAGATATTTCCCCTAACCTTATAGCTGGTTATTTACCATTGCATATAGATATTCAAGATATTTTTATGTTAGAATGAAGTCAAGGGTTACTTTATTGAGAGGCCCCTTGCCAAGTTAGAAAACACTTAGCATTGGTGAAGAGCTAACAAAGATAAATATCCCACTTTGGTGAAATTGGCAAAACCCTACGTATACACCTCAATAGCCTTTTCTCTGCTGCAGGAAATATAGCTGCAGAGAACCAGCCTTAGCCAGAAGCATGTGGACAAGTTGAGATTTTTGCATTTCAATGCAAAGTTTCTGAAAGAGTGAATAACAGAATGTTATAAGCAGAACTCTTTCTAGTTCTACCTCTTTTCAAACAGTTTGTGGTTTTGTTTTGTTTAATTATAAAACTGTGCTCTGCTGCTTAAAAATTGAAGAAACAGTTGTGTTAATGTAAAGTTTTAGTCTGAAGTTTATATTTGTAACACTCATTATATGGATTTTATTTAAAACCTAGAAAACTATTATTGATTCTCTTTTTATCCGATTAGTCGATTAATCGAAAAAATAATCGGCCAATTAATCGATTATGAAAATAATCGTTAGTTGCAGCCCTACATGTATGTGTTTATTAGCTTGTGAGTAGGTACCAGTAAAGAATAACATATATGTGTTTATTAGCTTGTAAGTACCAGTAAAGACTAACATGCATGGGTTTATTAGCTTGTGAGTTGGTACCAGTAAGGACTAACATGCATGTGTTTATTAGCTTGTGAGTAAGTACCAGTAAAGAATAACATATGTGTTTATTTGCTTGTGAGTAAGTACCAGTAAGGACTAACATATATGTGTTTATTAGCTTGTGAGTAGGAACCAGTAAGGACTAACATGCATGTGTTTATTAGCTTGTGAGTAGGTACCAGTAAAGACTAACATATATGTGTTTATTAGCTTGTGAGTAGGTACCAGTAAATACTAATATGTATGTGTTTATTAGCTTGTGAGTAAGTACCAGTAAGGACTAACATATATGTGTTTATTAGCTTGTGAGTAAGTACCAGTAAGGACTAACATGCATGTGTTTATTAGCTTGTGAGTAGGAACCAGTAAGGACTAACATGCTGTCAGGGTTTTTTCCCTGTTTTGTTTGCCATGTGCTGCTGGCAGTAATTTTACTTACCTCTCTTGCTGACTATGGTGCATTGTGGGGGATGCTGCTCATTTCCTGCACTTCCTTTTATGGCCAGACTGGTGTGAATCATCCGTGTGAGACAAAAATGCAGTCTCAGAATTGTGATGTCATCACTTATTATTTAAAGGGCCTCTGTTCATTTTGCTTTGCCTTTGCGTTGTCTTAGACCTGTTGTAAAAGTTCCTGTGTATTACCTGGCTGCCTGACGTCCTTCCTGGTTCCTGATCCCTGGCTTGTTCCTGACTCTGCTGTTTTCCTTGTTCCTGATTCCGGCTCGTCTGACTATTCGCTTTGGCTACTGACTCGGCTCGTCTGACTACCAGCTCTGGTTTTGACTCCTGGCTTGTTATTTGACTTGTGGACTTTTTATTATTTTTTTCTATTAATAAAGGTGTGATTATTTTTGGCACCCTGATATTATGCAAAGGCCATGAATGCTGATGGTGCTAATAATCCACCTTTACCTGCCATCATTTCCAGGATGGATGTACAGGATCACTGCTTGTATCATTTTGCACTAGCCCTGCAAACCCTGCTGACTCGGCACTGCACATTTGGACCAAAGTGTCCCGCAAGTTATGGCTGCTCCTGTTTCCGCTGCTGCACCTATGCCTACCAGGAGCATGTCCGGTTCTGCACCTCTACCTCAGCGATATGGAGGTGATTCTATTCAGTGCAGAGGGTTTTTGAACCAGGTGGGCATTTACTTTGAGATGTTACCTCAGGCGTTTCCCTCTGACAGAGCCAAGGTGGAATTTCTCATCTCGTTATTCTCTGACACAGCTCTTGCCTAAGCTAGTCCATTGTGGGAGACTAATAAACCTGTGATTTCAAATTACCTTGAATTTGTGGCCTCCTTTCGAAGGGTATTTGATGTTCCGGCTCGCTCCTCTTCTGCTGCTAAACGACTCATGTCCATTCAGCAAGGTACAAGATCTGTTGCTCAGTATGCTATTGAGTTCCGTACGCTTGCCGCAGAGGTAGGTTGGAACAATGAAGCCCTTGTTGCTGCCTTCTTTCATGGGCTCCCTGATGCAATTAAAACCGAAGTTGTTGCCAGAGATTTACCAGAGGATCTCGAAGCATTGGTGTCTTTTTTGATCCTAATTGACATCAGGCTCCGAGAGAGGCCCTCTTTAAAGGAGCGCTTGCGGAAGCCTCCTGTTCCATTGTCTCCTACGTGTTCGTTCCCACCCATGGCTCCCTCTCCTCCTATGCCTCCTGGTCCCGAGTCACCAGTTACTGCTGAGCTGATGCAGTCGGGGATTCACGCACCTCTCCGCGGCGGAGAGGGCCTTTAGGAGGAGGGAGGGGCTCTGCCTCTATTGTGGGTTACAAGGCCACCTTTTGAAGTCTTGTCCTACACGGCCGGGAAACGCTCACACCTAAGGTCCTGTCGGGGCAGACCTTGGGTGGTTTATCCTCGTCCCTGGAACCGCTTAAGGAGAAACCTTTGGTCACGGTTGTCCTTTCCTGGGTGGACTCCTCCATAGTCACTCAGGCTCTTGGTGACTCCGGTGCTGCGGGCTATTTCATTGACAGTGCTTTTGTATCAAAGCACTCCATTCCTGTTTTGCCTTGGTTTGTTCCTCTTGCTATTGAGGCCATTGATGGCAGGCCCCTTCAGCCCACACTCGTTACTCACGAAACTGCTCCGTTGTCCATGTCTGTTGGGGCTCTCCATTTTGAAACCCTACAGTTCAAGGTGATAAACTCTCTGCATTTTCTGATTGCTCTGGGTTATCCCTGGCTCCAAAAGCACAATCCCAGTCTCGACTGGTGCAGGTCCGAAATTTTGTTGTGGTCCCTGCAACGTATTTCCACTTGTCTTTGGAAACCAGTTGAAGTCTTGTGCACTTCTTCAGTATCTCAATTGACAGAGGAGTACCAAGAGTTCCTAGACGTTTTTGACAAGGTGCGTACTGGTACATTGCCTCCTCACCGGTCTTATGATTGTACCATAGACCTGCAACCCGGAGCCATTCCTCCTCGGGGCCGGGTGTACCCTTTGCCTGTTGCAGAGAAATGTGCTATGGAGGAGTATGTTGCTGAATGCTCTGTTGCAAGGGATCATCCGCAAATCCTGCTCTCCTGCAGCGGCTGTCTTCTACTTTGTGAAGAAAAAGGGTGGCGAGTTAAGACCATGCATCGATTATAGGGGTCTTAATCGTCTTACCATTAAGAATGCTTACCCTATTCCGTTCATTACGGAACTCTTTGACCGCCTCAAGGGAGCTACGGTCTTTACTAAACTTGATTTGAGAGGAGCGTACAATCTCGTAAAGATTAAGGAGGACCACGAATGGAAAACGGCATTTAACACCAGGAGCGGGCATTATGAGTATCTTGTAATTCCCTTTGGCCTATGTAATGCTCCTGCTGTTTTTCAGGAATTTATTAATGATGTCCTACGAGATATGTTGCAACAGTGTGTTGTGGTGTACTTAGACAACATCTTCATACACTCACCCACACTTGAGGCTCATCATTCTGATGTTACACGGGTTCTTCAGAGACTACGTGAGAACGGCCTGTTTTGTAAACTCGATAAATGTGAGTTCCATCAGACTCAAGTAACCTTCCTAGGTTATGTTATCTCCGTTGCAGGGTTCTCCATGGATCCTGACAAGTTATCTGCAGTTCTGCAGTGGCCTCGCCCAGTTGGTCTTCGGTCTATTCAACGTTTTTTGGGGTTCGCCAATTACTATAGAAAGTTTATTAAAAACTTTTCTTCCTTGGTCAAACCTATCACAGACATGACCCGTAAAGAGAATGATCCACTCCATTGGTCACCTACTGCCATTAAGGCCTTTGATAGTCTTAAGACTGCCTTTGCTGCCGCTCCAGTTCCGGCACATCCTAACCCTGTCCTGCCTTTCATTCTTGAGGTCGATATGTCTGAGACTGGAGTAGTTGCCCTCTTGTCTCAACGTCCTATGCCTGACGGTTCCTTGCATCCGTGTGGTTTCTTCTCTAAGAAATTGTCTACAGCGGAGTGCAATTATGAAATTGGCAACAGGGAATTACTCGCCATAATTTTGGCACTCAAGGAATGGAGGCATCTTCTCGAGGGTACTTGCGTGCCAGTGCTCATTCTTACTGACCACACGAATTTAACTTATCTATCTGAAGCAAAACGTTTGTCGCCCCGACAGGCCAGATGGGCGCTATTTTTGTCTCGGTTTAATTATGTGGTCTCCTACCTGCCTGGTAGTAAGAATCTTAGGGCTGATGCCCTCTCTCTAACAATTTTCGCCTGTGTCCAAGGAGGAGTCTGTACCTACTCCTGTTATACCTCCTGACCATATTTTGGATACCATACATACTAATTTGACTTCTCCCTTGGGGAGGAGATCCTGGCTGCACAAATCAATGCACCTCCTGAGAAACCTAGTGTAAAGTGTTTTGTTCATGAGAATCTTCGAACTAAACTTTTGCACACTTACCACTATCCTAAAGCCGCAGGTCACCCAGGCAAGAACCAAATCATTTGGTCCGTCACTCGACAATTCTGGTGGTCAGGTTTTCGTTCTGATGTTGCTGCGTATGTTGCCTCCTGCTCAGTTTGTGCACAGACTCCTCGACGTCTTCCTGTGGGTCTTCTTCAACCTATTGCTAATGGTGAGCGTCCTTGGACACATCTTTCCATGGACTTTATTGTCGAGCTTCCTGTTTCCAATGGCAATACTGTTATACTTATGGTGGTTGACTGTTTTTCTAAAATGTCACATTGCATTCCCTTGATGAAGCTGCCTACCGCTCAGGAGCTTGCTTCAATTTTTGCCCGGGAGGTCTTTCGTTTACATGGGTTACCCAAGGAGATAGTGTCGGACCGGGGTAGCCAGTTTGTCTCTAGATTTTGGCGTTCCTTTTGTGTTCAAATGGGGATCCAGCTTTCCTTCTCCTCGGCATATCACCTTCAATCCAATGGGGCTGCTGAACGGTCTAATCAAGCTATGAAACAGTTCCTCCGTTGCTATGTCTCAGATCACCACAATAATTGGTCTGAACTTTACCTTGGGTAGAGTTTGCTCGTAATAGTGCTATTAATGCTTCCTCCAAGTTATCCCCATTCATGGCGAATGATGGGTTTCAACCATCCTTGTTGCACGATTCATTCATGTCTCACGGTATTCCGACTTTGGAGGAGCATCTCCGGCAACTCCGTTCCAAGTAGGTGCAGATTCAGGATTGCCTTCATCGGTCTATGCAGCGCCAAAAGTTCCAGGCTGATTGTAGGCGTCTGCCCGCACCTTTCTACCAGGTTGGTGAGAGAGTTTGGCTGTCCTCCCGCAACTTAAACCTTTGTGTGCCTTCCAATAAATTGGCTCCCCATTATGTTGGTCCTTTTCGAATACTCCGACGGGTTAGTCCTGTGGCCTACGCTTTTGACCTTCCTCCTGCTATGCGCATCTTCAATGTTTTTCATGTCTCCCTCTTGAAACCATTGGCTTGTAATCGGTTTTCCACTGTGTTGCCTTGTCCCCGTCCTATCTTTGTTGACAACCATGAAGAGTATGAGGTCAGCAGCATTATTGACTCTCGTATGTGCAGGGGCCGTGTACAGTATTTGGTTCACTGGAGGGGCTACGATCCGGAGGAGCGTTCTTGGGTTCCCTCCTCTGATGTCTATGCTCCCACCTTCCTCCGTGCCTTCCATGCCCATTTCCCCAATAAGCCTTTTGTCCTCCCGCGGGGGAGGGGTCGTTGACGGGAGGGTACTCTCAGAGATTTTTCCCTGTTTTGTTTGCCATGTGCTGCTGGCAGCCATTTTACTCACCTCTCTTGCTGACTATGGTGCATTGTGGGGGATGCTGCTCATTTCCTGCACTTCCTTTTATGGCCAGACTGGTGTGCATCATCCGTGTGAGAGAGGATGCAGTCTCAGAATTGTGATGTCATCACTTATTATTTAAAGGGCCTCTGTTCAGTATGCTTTGCCTTTGCGTTGTCTCAGACCTGTTTGTGAGAGTTCCTGTGTATTACCTGGCTGCCTGACGTCCTTCCTGGTTCCTGATCCCTGGCTTGTTCCTGACTCTGCTGTTTTCCTTGTTCCTGATTCCGGCTCGTCTGACTATTCGCTTTGGCTCCTGACTCGGCTCGTCTGACTACCAGCTCTGGTTTTGACTCCTGGCTTGTTACTTGACCTGTGGACTTTTTTTTTTTTTTTAAAGTAATTTTTATTGAAGTTAAAGTAAAGATTAACAAACAAGGTTCGCCCTTGAACAAATGTTACATCAAGATGATTAATAAATTGTTGTAAACTGAAATTGTCAACCAAACAAGATGAACATATATGAATAAAATGGTATATCAAGTCTTAAGATAATGAGAGACAAAAGTTTGGGCGAAATAGAATGGAACTTCATTTTATGTTATATTATGTGATATATGATCTCCACAATGCAATAAAGAGCGCACTTTGAGCTAACTGGGACAATGGTGTCAGCATGTGGAGAGTTGGCGTATGCATCGGCCACTCTTGGGCCAAAGTATAAAAGGGGGGAGGGAATAGCAGCGGGCAAGAGCCGCTCTAAGTATAAGGGGAAGGTGGAGGGGCGGAGTCTTCCAACGAGGGAGGAGGGGCTGACCATATAATGGAGCACTAAATGGTTTCTTCAACTGTCAGGTAACTACTGAAGGTAGCAAAAAGGTTATGAGGTTCTCATTTCGGGAGAGTCAAACAGACTCATGTCTGCCTATGTAGAGTAGGAATATATACTATAGTATGATGGCTATGTTAGGGGTTTAGTATAGTGTGTAGTTATGCAGTCCATAGGTATAGTGAGAGTCAGGTATAATCACTGTAGGTAAAATTGTGTTTAGCATATTACTTGGCAATTTTTAAATGTAGCTATAAATATGGAGGTCAGGGGGGGTCATTGTTACAGAAGCATTAGTTATTTTGTTGTGAAAAGCTTATTTCCCAGCAGCAATGCCTGAACCAGCAAGCCAGCGCCTAAGAAGGGCTCCAAGAAAACCGTAACAAGTTTCATTTCATAAAGAGTTAACTCTTTTTTTTCAGCTTTTAGAAACTATTGTCTAATCACCTCTGGAGCCAGACTGCTAATTGATAAGATGAACTTGTAAACTTGTTATCTTAAGTACTGTAATCCTATTGTGGCCTGTCAAAGGACAGTGCTCTCTATCTAAATGTGTGATGGGGGATTTTGTGCTTCCCCCCCTCTCCCCCTGGGAGTGCCCTGTGTGCATGTAACCTTAATAAAAAGCAGGCTGGGCATCCCAGTCCTGAGTTCTTGTTTTGACCCTCAATCGCAGCGTTGACTCGTTTTTGTGGGCAGAAGGGTATCCTAGCTGTACTGCAGCTAAGGGAGATTATTCTATATTTGCGAGACTCATATAGAATACTATGGAAAGCAGCTTCTCCCCTCTTTAGCAATAGGGATCCAGGCTACTAAGCGGTCCATCTCTCAGCGAGACTAAGGGTAACCGTAACATTTGGCGGCAGCGGCGGGATTTTCCTGGATTTCCTAGGAGAGGTACAGAACGGATGGAGAGCGCTTACGAAAAATTGAAGCGTACAACCCTAAAGGATTTACTTGAAAGCAGAGGGGGGTACGCCAGCAACCGGCCGAGGAGAGAGCTGATCGCAGAATTGACCGAACTGGATCAGAGCTTCACAATGGCGGAAACACCGACCACGATTAGTGACGAAAAAACCAGGATTGTTCGGGAAAGGCTCTCATTATACGGGCCGAACCCCTCCATGGAATTGGTACAGCAGTTGATGGCGGAGGCGGACGAGGATATACGAGAGACTCGAGCCCACGAACTCAACCTAGCGAACGCACACCGCAATGCTGAAGCCCCGCAGGTAATCATCCCTGTCGAAAATGCTGGGAGGCCCAAGATACCCTATGCGGCATTTCGACCCTTCCTAGAGAGCGAGACAGGGATTGATGAATATTTGGCGGACTTCGAAAGGCAATGTGCCCTGCACCAGATTCCCAACAGAGAGTGGCCCACGATATTGTCTGGGAAACTATCCGGGCGAGCCCTGGAAGCCTTTCGTACTCTGGGTGCTGAGGAAGTGACACAGTATGAGCTAGTTAAGGAGACACTGTTGCGACGGTACGCTGTAACTCCGGACACGTATCGCCGACAGTTTCGGGGCACGGAAAAGAAGCCTAACGATACCCATATGGAATGGGCGCACCGAATGCGGAGAGCGGCAAATCACTGGCTGAGCGGAAGTAAAGCGGTGACTGGGGAGGAAATTTTACAATTGTTTCTCTTAGAACATTTTTATAATGGCATGGAACAGCAAGGGAAGGAATGGCTGCGAGACAGGCGGCCTTCTACCTTAGAAGAAGCAGCCAAATTGGCCGATGAACATTATGACTCCCGTCTTCACGAACCCATGAACTACCGAGCTCCAGCACGGGTCGAACCCAGAGAGGTTTACCGTGCACCCCCTCGTGCTGAATTCCGAGCCCCGGTGCCCACAGGGCCCGTCCGACACTCAGGACCACCCAATAACAGCTCTGAGCGTCCCAGACCGACTTGCCACCGATGCAAGCAACCAGGGCATTTCATGGCTAGCTGCCCCCTTAATACGCACCAGACACCCAGGAATTACAATGACCCCTCTGGGTCCTATCGTCCGGCCCGGGCCCTCTGTGTTAACCAAGAGGCCCCTATGGAGGGATATGTGGGGCCGCTTCACGAGGCAGACCCTGTATATGCTGCCTCAGATAACCGCCAGCACCATCGGCAGAGGGTATGGCTCGAGGGGCGATCTACCGAGGGATTGCGAGACACAGGGGCTACTATCACGCTGGTACAGAGTCATTTGGTGCCAGAGCACAAGCGATCCGGACAGACTGTGGCCGTTAGAGTGGCGGGGGGGGATGTGTACAAAATTCCAACAGCTAAAGTGCATCTTGATTGGGGAGCGGGAAAGGGGGCTGTGAACGTGGGCCTAATGGATAATTTACCTGCCGAAGTACTACTGGGCAACGATTTGGGCCCCATGACTTCTGCCTATGCTCCAGTATGCAACAACGAGGCGGACCCAGTGACTACACGGGCCCAAGCCCGGACGGAGCGAGAGCTTTCACCAGTGCGGGAGACACAGGTAAGACCTACCCCGACCTTGCCTGACAGGTTAGGCCCCATACCCTGGGACACCCCAGATGCCTTCGAGGCAGAGTCTAAGACTGACCCGACCTTACAAAAGTACCGGGAACGAGCAGAGACCGGAGGGGGCGGGGCAGATAACGAAACATTCTTATGGGAAAAAGGGAAACTATACCGCTGGACAGAGAAAAGGGGACAGCGTAGGCGACAGCTGGTAGTGCCCCACAAATACCGTCAAGAAATCCTCAAAATAGGCCACGACATCCCCTTAGCAGGCCACCTAGCCGTTACCCGTACCCTACACCGCATTACTCACACGTTCTTTTGGCCAGGGGTGCACGCTGACGTTAGAACTTACTGTAACACCTGCGATGTGTGTCAACGAGTAGGAAGGCGAGGCGATCACCCTAAAGCCCAGCTAGTAAATATGCCCATTGTAGAGGAACCCTTCAGCCGGGTTGCTATTGACCTAGTGGGACCACTGGCTACCCCTAGTCCCTCCGGTAAGCGATACATTCTTACCGTAGTGGACTACGCTACCAGGTACCCAGAGGCTGTCGCCCTATCCAACATACAAGCGGATACGGTAGCGAATGCACTAGTACAGGTGTTCTCCCGGGTAGGATTTCCAAAAGAAATCCTATCCGACCGAGGCACCCAATTTACGGCTGAATTGACCCAACAACTCTGGCAGGTTTGCAAAATTAAGTCCCTCCTAAGCTCCCCATACCACCCCCAGACGAACGGGCTGTGTGAGAGGTTCAATGGGACCCTCAAGCAAATGCTCAAGACGTTCACTCAGGAATACCGAGACTGGGAACGCTTCCTGCCGCACCTCCTATTTGCTTATCGGGAGGTGCCCCAGGAAACGACAGGGTTCTCTCCCTTCGAGTTGCTCTACGGAAGAAAGGTACGGGGACCCCTAAACCTGATCCGGGAGCACTGGGAGGGAGAGATGGAGGCTGACGGTGTCCCAATTGTGCCATACGTGCTGGAACTCAGGGACCGAATGGAGCAATTAGCCAAATCCGTGCGGGCTAATCTCCAGTTGGCCCAGAGAAGACAGAAAGTATGGTACGATCGGGGGGCCCGAAAGAGAATCTTCACCATAGGACAAAAGGTGTTAGTACTTAAGCCGGTGAAGACAGACAAATTGCAGGCGTCCTGGCAGGGTCCCTACCAGATCGTAGAGAAAAGGGGAGACACCACTTATGTGATAGCTAGCTGCCACGACAACAATCTTAGAAAGACATTCCATGTAAACATGCTCAAGGAATATTTTGAGCGACCAGAGAACGTGACGGCCATATGTTGTTCCCCTCAGGAAGACCCCGACAGTTTACCCATTCCAGACCTATTAGAAAAGAGCCTCCCCACAGGTATAGTGGCTCAGGTTCAGATAGGGGACCGACTTAGCCCCACTGAAAGGGAGCAGCTCAACCAACTCCTCCAGTCCAAACACCTCACCTTCTCCCCGAAGCCAGGGTACACTACTTTAACCACCCACCAGGTAGATACTCCGGGACAAGCTCCCTTGCGCCAGGCTCCGTACCGAATCCCCGAAGCAGTTAGGACAGGAATGAAGAAGGAGATCGATGAGATGCTCCAGCTCAGGGTAATTGAGCCCTCCGATAGTCCCTGGGCCTCCCCAGTTGTCTTGGTGCCCAAGAAAGATGGGACCACCCGGTTCTGCGTAGACTATCGGAGGCTCAATGAAAATACCGTGACGGACGCTTACCCTATGCCCAGGGTAGACGAGCTACTCGATCGTATAGCCAGGGGAAATTACCTGACCACTATTGACCTCTGCAAAGGTTACTGGCAGATTCCCCTGGCCCCGGAGGCTATCCCCAAGTCGGCATTCGTCACCCCATTCGGCTTATATCAGTTTAGGGTAATGCCGTTTGGGATGAAGAATGCCCCAGCTACATTCCAGCGCTTGGTGGATAGGCTCCTGGATGGCTTCCAGAGTTTTGCTTGCGCCTACCTGGACGACATAGCGATCCACAGTGAGTCCTGGGAGGACCACTTAGCTCATGTGGGAATGGTTCTGGATCAGATCCGGGCTGCTGGCCTGACTCTGAAGCCAGAAAAATGCCACTTTGGGATGGCCGAGGTACAGTACCTGGGTCACCGGGTGGGGTGTGGAAAGCAGCGACCAGAGCCGGCCAAAATAGAAGCTGTCGCCAATTGGCCCACCCCCATCACTAAGACTCAGGTCCTAGCCTTCCTGGGCACGGCAGGGTACTATAGACGGTTCGTACCAGACTACAGCACACTTGCCAAACCCCTGACTGACTTGACCAAGAAGAACTTACCTCGACAGGTCCTGTGGTCTCCCCACTGTGAAACGGCTTTCCAGGCTCTCAAAAATGCTCTAATTAACGCTCCTGTCTTGGCGGCCCCAGCCCTTAACAAACGTTTTATCGTCCATACCGATGCTTCCATGTTCGGGCTGGGAGCCGTCCTCAGCCAAGTAGGCGAAGATGGAGGGGAGCATCCAGTTGCCTACATCAGCCGGAAGCTCCTGCCCCGCGAAGTCAGCTATGCAGCGGTCGAAAAGGAGTGTTTGGCTTTGGTGTGGGCATTAAAGAAATTGACTCCCTATTTATATGGTCAGGAGTTCACTCTGGTCACCGACCATAACCCGTTGGTGTGGCTGAACCGGGTCTCTGGAGATAACGGCAGGCTATTACGTTGGAGCTTATCGTTGCAAACCTTCAATTTCACCATTACTTACAGACCTGGGAAACAGAATGGCAACGCCGACGGGTTGTCCAGACAAACCGACCTCAGCCCCGCATAACCAGCGGTCTGGACAGCCTTAGTCTGCCCCGAAAAGGGGTCAGACCGTGTCTGCCAGAGTGTTCCACAGAAAGGGAGCAATGTTACAGAAGCATTAGTTATTTTGTTGTGAAAAGCTTATTTCCCAGCAGCAATGCCTGAACCAGCAAGCCAGCGCCTAAGAAGGGCTCCAAGAAAACCGTAACAAGTTTCATTTCATAAAGAGTTAACTCTTTTTTTTCAGCTTTTAGAAACTATTGTCTAATCACCTCTGGAGCCAGACTGCTAATTGATAAGATGAACTTGTAAACTTGTTATCTTAAGTACTGTAATCCTATTGTGGCCTGTCAAAGGACAGTGCTCTCTATCTAAATGTGTGATGGGGGATTTTGTGCTTCCCCCCCTCTCCCCCTGGGAGTGCCCTGTGTGCATGTAACCTTAATAAAAAGCAGGCTGGGCATCCCAGTCCTGAGTTCTTGTTTTGACCCTCAATCGCAGCGTTGACTCGTTTTTGTGGGCAGAAGGGTATCCTAGCTGTACTGCAGCTAAGGGAGATTATTCTATATTTGCGAGACTCATATAGAATACTATGGAAAGCAGCTTCTCCCCTCTTTAGCAATAGGGATCCAGGCTACTAAGCGGTCCATCTCTCAGCGAGACTAAGGGTAACCGTAACAGTCATAAAACCCAAAGAAGGGGGAGTTGGCAGTGGTGACTACAGGGTACCTAAGGGGTGCCTCTCATTGTTACATATGAGAAGTGTAGTAGCGTGGGGGCATAAGTGTTCCAATAGGAAAGCCAGCGGGAGGGTAGGTACAGGCAAAGGTTATAGTAACATTATCTATAGGTATGTTTAGAGGGGACTGTTAGTGGGGGGCATAATTTCTGGTAAAATCCTAGTAGCAGATAGCATTCAACGTGACATCCAAAACAATAGTAGCATAGACAGCCTGATTTAGTAGTTATGCCTAGGTTAAGAACTATATGGGGTAGGAGAAGAGGGAGTTCTATGTGCAATTGAGTGGGAAGATGATCATCTATCTAGGCAAGGAGCCTAGGTTATACGTACATATAGATATAATCAATGGCTATAGGCTGACTCGAGAGTCACATACATATGTCTAATCTAGGTTGCTATTAATGAAAAATATGGTGGGCAAGCCCTTATTATGATGAAGGCGCTGTGTAGTATGTAAGTATAAGTCATTACCAGCTCCAGTCCATGGCTCTATTACTGAAGGACAGCTATCATAAGGAGCATTTTGCACCTGGGATTCCATATCCAGGATGCCAACTTTTACAAAGGCACAAAATATGCTACAATGCCTGCTGTCCTGAAGCTTAAGCAGGGGTCTAGTAAGGGGCTCTAGGAAAAGGATATAATATACCTGTAGGACCATTGGTCTGTAAAGTATATGTACCTAAAAACTTTTAAATACTGCGAGAGGAATAATAATCAGATTAGAGGCTAGAGAGTCTTGTCTTTATATACTCGACGTATGTCACTTCATATTAGAAGCAAAATGGGGTGTTATCTATCATGGGTGATAAACAAAAAGTACAAGTGTAAGCAGGACTATGCCTATTTTTGCAGGTAATGGGTAGTTAAGAAGAAGGGATTAATGGGGTACACAGTTAGAGGGATTATCTTTTGTCTTAAAAAGGAGGGGACTTCAGTCTAAGTGGCATAGTAAATGCTAAAGTAAATTGCATATATGAGATATAATACACATCAGATACATCAAACCGTTATGCCCTAAGGTATATGAGCATATCCCTTCTATAGCATGGTTACAAGATTACACATATTGTACAGATAGCTTATCTCTTCACTCAAATATATTTTACAGGGCTTAATTAAACCGGTAAATGTTTAATAGGCCATGAATTTCGTTTAAATCATAGCTCCCACTTTGATAATATCCCTGTGTTCTCAAAAGGTACAAGGTAGAGACATGTAAAGGGAAATTGTAGGTGAGCCATATAGCAAACAATGTTAAAATAAAAACCTCTAAAATATATTCACTGCACTAGGCAGTCCCTATGAGTGTAATTGAAGCTTAACCGGTAGAATATTGAATATAAAAATTACATATAGAACAGTAATAGTAAGGTTGGGAAATACATTTATAAACTGCTGGATCCAGTAAAAACTATAAACCAGAAGGGCTTGAGAAAGAACCTGAATGTCTCAGAGGGGCTCAACTGTCACCTCGATTAAAACATGAAAATATTGCCAGCCTTTGAGAAGGAAGGGAACACAAAGATTAACAATAAGAGCAGATCCTCTTTGTAGCGCAATATAGATAGACAATATTTAACCTATGCCGGACTTATGTAACTCTAAAATAAAGAAAGGGGTAATGTTAACAAGTCCGGTATACTGCCTGGTTATCTGCTGTGCTGGGTGGAAGCTAAGCGGTCTCTCTTGTTCTTTAGGCATAGGAAAATGCTCCGGTGACTGTTTCTTTAGGCTTCTGCCACTAACCTCTTGTTTGAGGGCTACGGGTTTGCTCTCACAGTCACTTACGTTTCTCAGTGGCATGTCCCTACTGCTTGAGGTAGGTAATGTTTGAAAGTTAGATCGTAGAATGCTCTGATCCTGGCCTGTGTTCCTCAGAGTCAGAGATGGCAGCCTGTCCAAATGAGCGCTATTCTCAGAAGCTACAAAGGCGCCATCGGTATCCTGAGAGAAATCGTCATTGGTGTTACTCTGTGTGACCCACTCTGCGGTTGCTTGCATACCAGGATCCCAGCGCTTGTCATGTTGTACACAAGAGTCCTCCTCTGGTTCAGATAGATCCACTAGTAGAGCAAAAAAGAGGCGATCAAAATGTAGTCTGAAATCCTGATGGTGCTGATCCAAGGAGAGCAGTGTATTACGTTCCCATTGCTCTATGGCGTCTATTATAGTGGGGCCGTGACTTATGGAGCTCTCAGATTCGGACAATAGTGTATCAGTCTCCAAGGGGCTGTATGTGAATAGTCTTGTTAGAGACATAATCGCAGCCAACAGAAAGTCACAAAAAATGCTTGAGTCAGATCTTGCTCTTATCTCCACGTGGTCGGCAATATGGCTGTTCCGTAAGCAGACTTGCGTAGGCCGTGGTTGATAGAAAAGCGCTTCAAATTTATCACTCCAAGTTCTCTCACAGCTACTGAACCCTTCAGCACTGATCTTCAGATTATCGGTTATAATTTGGCATGGTCTAGGGCAATCCTGAGTGATCTTATCAGGGATTAAGTGTATTATAGCAGCAGAGCTCTCTTAGCTTGCGATCGCTCAAGTGCCTGGCTTGCTCCGCCCCCGACTTGTGGACTTTTTATTATTTTTTGCTATTAATAAAGGTGTGATTATTTTTGCACTTCTGGTCTCAGTCTGATTCGTGGCACCCTGACACATGCATATGTTTATTAGCTTGTGAGTAGGTACCAGTAAGGACTAACATGCATGTGTTTATTAGCTTGTGGGTAGGTACCAGTAAAGACTAACATGCATGTGTTTATTAGCTTGTGAGTAAGTACCAGTAAATACTAACATGTATGTGTTTATTAGCGTGTGAGTAGGTACCAGTACAGACTAATATGTATGTGTTTATTAGCTTGTGAGTAGGTACCAGTAAAGACTAACATATATGTGTTTATTAGCTTGTGAGTAGGTACGAGTAAATACTAATATGTATGTGTTTATTAGCTTGTGAGTAAGTACCAGTAAAGAATAACATATATGTGTTTATTAGTTTGTAAGTACCAGTAAATACTAACATGTATGTGTTTATTAGTGTGTGAGTAGGTACCAGTAAAGACTAACATGTATGTGTTTATTAGCGTGTGAGTAGGTACCAGTACAGACTAATATGTATGTGTTTATTAGCTTGTGAGTAGGTACCAGTACAGACTAATATGTATGTTTATTAGCTTGTGAGTAAGTACCAGTAAAGACTAACATGTATGTGTTTATTAGCTTGTAAGCAGGTACCAGTAAATACTAACATGCATGTGTTTATTAGCTTGTGAGTAAGTACCAGTAAAGACTAACATGTATGTGTTTATTAGCTTGTGAGTAGGTACCAGTACAGACTAATATGTATGTGTTTATTAGCTTGAGTAAGTACCAGTAAAGACTAACATATATGCGTTTATTAGCATGTGAGTAAGTACCAGTAAAGAATAACATGCATGTGTTTATTAGCTTGTGAGTAGGTACCAGTACAGACTAATATGTATGTGTTTATTAGCTTGTGAGTAGGTACCAGTACAGACTAACATGTATGTGTTTATTAGCTTGTGAGTAAGTACCAGTAAAGACTAACATATATGCGTTTATTAGCATGTGAGTAAGCACCAGTAAAGAATAACATGCATGTGTTTATTAGCTTGTAAGTACCAGTAAAGAATAACATGCATGTGTTTATTAGCTTGTGAGTAGGTACCAGTACAGACTAATATGTATGTGTTTATTAGCTTGTGAGTAGGTACCAGTACAGACTAATATGTATGTGTTTATTAGCTTGTGAGCAGGTACCTGTGATAGCTAACGTGCATATGCTGTGGATGCCCTGTGCAATGATAAACACTATATGTTTATAGAGAGATGAAAGTGGCTTCTAAAATGACAAATGAGTAATTAATTACTAATTAAACAATTCCACTAATAAATCCCTGACTAGTTGTGGTGGTTGAAAGCTATAACACAGGGTATTACAGAATACGTGCGTATTCCACTGATATAGCTTTTATTAGAGGCATTTCAGATACTTCTCAATGACAAAAAACTTTATATTGTAAATTGAAGGGAACTTACACAAGATACAATTTTTAAACATATTTATTTTTATTTATGTTTCAAAGAGAACTACACAAAAAATGCATAAACGCAAAACATCAAACAATACACATTTTTGTAAAACTAGCAAAAAACTAAAAGAAATAAATCATGATATAAATCGCAATAAACAAATACAACACAGACTTTATGTACATGACTATACTAAGCTCTCTGTAGAATGTATTAGACCTATCATAGACCTCTACATAAAAAGTCTAATTCAAATCCCAGAAGGAGTTTAATTATAAGCCAGATTAGTGTTGGGCTATTAAAGGTAATAATTACCCGTAGGGGCCTAGTCCTAACTAATTAGCGACACAACCTAACAGAAAAATAAACTATACATAGGGACATATTGCTAATTAGTAATGTGACAGTAACCATTTCATACAGTCGCATTATCCTTTATATAACAGTCATAATGTTCACATCTGTTTCAGTTCCTGAAGACTTGTGGGTAGTCTTGACTGCACTTGGATTCAGGCCGCAGCCTCTCTATTCGGTGAATGTCAGGACTTAGACCCTTCTGATACATGGATCTTCTTTTTCAGTCATTCTTTATTTGAGTTACTTGTACACTTTGTGGCATCAAACAAACTCTTAAGCTTGAACTCTTAGGGCTAGATTTATTAAGCCCCTACGACAGCAAGTTCTCTCAAGAACTTACTCGCCGGGATTTATCAAGCAGCGGTCACCAGACCGCTGCTTCCCCAACATCTACGCCACCTCTATTGTGGCGAAATTCAATCTCCTCGGTCAAGTCCGACCGAGGAGATTGACAGCTCCTGCCCGCGCGTGATTGGCTGTGCGCGGGCAGGGGGCGGATTGCACGCGAGCGCAAAATTGCGCTCGTGTGCAATGTTAATTACCTGCGTGTAATTTCGCCCCGCCATGGGCGAGCTGAGGCGTACAGGGGCGCGTATATGCGCCCCTGTACGCCTCAGCGTTGATAAATCTAGCCCTTAGACTGCCGCCCTGATGTTCTCCTGTAAAATGTCTTGATACCCTTTTCATTATTCCCTCAATGATAGCGAGGCATCATAGTTATACGGGATGTCACAAGCGTCTCTCACATCACTTGTCACCTAGCAGATAGTTGTGCAGCTATAGAACACCTGATTACAGGTGGCCCTCGTTTTACAACGGTTCAATTTACACCGTTTCAGAATAACAACCTTTTTTTTCAGTCATGTGACTGCTATTGAAAAGCATTGAGAAGCAGTGCATTTATTAAAATAGCCAGTAGGTGGAGCTGTCCGCTTGTTTTGCAGCAAAGCCAAGCAAGCTCAAATTAAACAGTTTAACCAGACCTGAGATATCGAGCAGATTTCAAAGGAACAAGATCTTCCTGTCTATAAATCAGTCCAGATTGGAATGCATAGAAAGAACTGTTTGCTAAAAAATGCAAGTGAAGTCTGTGTTGTGTGATTATTTTATTAGTTTTATAATGCTGTTTAGCAAATGTTTTTGTTCATTTAACTTAGTTGAATTATATATTCTGTGTTGTGTGGTTATTTTATTAGGTTTATAATGCTGTTTAGCATTTAAAGTCTTCATTTCAAAGCTTTAAAAATAATGTATTAGGTGTTACTTATGCCAATTTTGAGAGGGGCCTGGAACCTATCTCCCTCACTTCCCATTGACTTACATTATAAACTGGGTTTCAATTTACAACGGTTTCAATTTATAACCATTCCTTCTGGAACCTAACCCCGGCGTAAACTGAGGGCTACCTGTACTGTGATTTGTCACCATGAGAGCACCATCAGCAGGCACAGGCATATGTGCATATGCTGCTACAAGACCACAGTAAAGAATACGTACATTTACTAAAAATTATTCTACACAGAAGATACACGTCACAATAATATCATACATATAGCAAGCATTTAGTCACTTCTGCTTTTTAGAATGACTTTAATATTTAAAGGGACACAAAACCTATTTTCTTCATGATTGAAACCGAACATAGAATTTTGAACAACTTTCTAGTTTACTTCTGTAATAAAATTTGCATCATTCTTATGGTATAAATATTAAGTTAAGAAACAGAGGTATCATATGGCACACTTATTTTGAGAGCCAAAATTAGTATATCTTAAGGTAGCACGAAGGAAAATAAATAATTAAAATATAACTTTTATTATTCACAAACTAAAAAATAAAAACAAGGAAATAGTCCTTAAAATTAGAGTATAAATGTAGCTGGAAAAGTATGAGGATGATCATTAATAGTAAGTGAATTTGCCCTATACAATCATACTATAGTATTAAAGTTATTTGTGTGGAGACACCATGTGTCTCAGGCCATTTATAACAAATCTTTATTAGGGTAATTAATAACACCACTGAGCCTCTAATGTGTAGAGCTACATTTAATACAGAGTAAACACATTATATACAGAATGGTACGTCCAGTTAAAAACAAGGGTTATTCCCAGGAGGAAACTACCCTGTGGTTGAAATGATTTTGAACTGACTTCTTTTGTGAAAAAAGGGGGGGATGGGAGTAGTGTTTCCCACAGTTAGGATTTATATTAATCACAATTATATATAGCGTATCCCTGGTGTGCAACTGGATTTATATCAGAATAATATGGATACTAGTGTCAGTATGATGTTGGGCACGGATAGCGTTTTAACAGTACTTTAGCCACAAAATGGCAACTCTATTATCCAGACACTAATATACACTGCTACGATAGTGCCACCGGGTTTATATACTTGTTGTTAAATACAAATGGTACCAGGTACAGGATATATATTGGCTTAAATATTGTGGTTTTTAGCCATACCTTGAATCATTAGCAATACGCAGCAGTGCCTAGAGCACGTAACACTGCTATTATTGACCAAACCGCTAAAGGTAATTTCTATTATGTGCTGAGTACAGCAGTGCGTAGAGCACGTAACACTCTATTATTTAACCAAACCACTTTAAAGTTTTAACTATTATATTCCGAGTACAGCGGTGCAAAAGCACGTAACACTGCTGATTTCGGTCAAACCACAATAGTATTTAAACTATCGAAAGTTGAGTACCCCTGATTTTTCTATCAATATTAACAACAAAGCGAAAGCCTTTAAAGGCTAGCAGATTTAAAAGGCCTTTTGATAAAGCAGTTGGCGAAACGCACGTCAGGCGTGCACACTGCTTCTTTTGTGACATATATATAATAGAAAAACTTATGGGTAAAATTTAAATCTGCTAGCCTTTAAAGGCTTTCGCTTTGATGTTAATATTGATAGAAAAATCAGGGGTACTCCGCTTTCGATAGTATAAATACTATTGTGGTTTGGCCGAACTCAGCAGTGTTACATGCTTTTGCACCGACGTACTTGGAATATAATAGTTAAAACTTTAAAGTGGTTTGGTTAAATAATAGAGTGTTATGTGCTCTACGCACTGCTGTACTCAGCACATAATAGAAATTACCTTTAGCGGTTTGGTCAATAAAAGCAGTGTTACGTGCTCTAGGCACTGCTACATACTGCTAATGATTCAAGGTATGGCTAAAAACCACAATATTTAAGCCAATATATATCCTGTACCTGGTACCATTTGTATTTAACAACAAGTATATAAACCCGGTGGCACTATCATAGCAGTGTATATTAGTGTCTGGATAATAGAGTTGCCATTTTGTGGCTAGAGTACTGTTAAAACGCTATCAGTGCCCAACATCATACTGACACTAGTATCCATATTATTCTGATATAAATCCACTTGCACACCAGGGATACGCTATATATAATTGTGATTAATATAAATCCTAACTGTGGGAAACACTACTCCCATCCCCCCTTTTTTTCACAAAAGAAGTCAGTTCAAAATCATTTCAACCACAGGGTAGTTTCCTCCAGGGAATAACCCTTGTTTTTAACTGGACGTACCATTCTGTATATAATGTGTTTACTCTGTATTAAATGTAGCTCTACACATTAGAGGCTCAGTGGTGTCACCTTATTTAGGTGTCAAAGTGCAATTACCCTAATAAAGATTAGTTATAAATGGCCTGAGACACATGGTGTCTCCACACAAATAACTTTAATACTATAGTATGATTGTATAGGGCAAATTCCCTTACTATTAATAATCATCCTCATACTTTTCCAGCTACATTTATACTCTAATTTTAAGGACTATTTCCTTGTTTTTATTTTTAAGTTCGTGAATAATAAAAGTTATATTTTAATCATTTATTTTCCTTCGTGCTACCTTAAGATGTAGTAATTTTGGCTCTCAAAATAAGTGTGCCATATTATACCTCTGTTTCTTAACTTAATATTTATTACATATATACTGGTATCAGGCACTGCCCTACTAAGATACATAGGTTTATCCTGTAGGGAATCTCCCTTTGAAAGACTAAAATCGGTTCCCACTACTAATTCCCCTTTACAAAGGGAATTATTTATTT
This sequence comes from Bombina bombina, assembly GCF_027579735.1. Lineage (NCBI taxonomy): Eukaryota > Metazoa > Chordata > Amphibia > Anura > Bombinatoridae > Bombina > Bombina bombina. The sequence goes on along the minus strand of NC_069505.1, from coordinate 458,531,093 downwards.
CATATAATCATTCTTATAGTATCTTTTGTTGAAGGAGCAGCATTACTGGGAGCTAGCTGAATACAATGGGTAAGCCAAGGACAATATATTTAATATGTGCAGCCACCAATCAGCAGTTTTTTATTGCTGCTCCTGAGTCTACCTAGGTATGCTTATTAACAAAGGATACCAGAAGCAAATTAAAAAAATACAAGTAGATTCATGAAAGAAAAATGTACTGCCCCTTTAAAATGACCAAGGTTCAACAGAGACAAAATACTAATCTTCTGCACTACTACAGTAAGGGTATATATTAGGCATGTGCATTTGGCTCATTTGTGCGGATCTGAATGCGGAACGGCCACTCACAGAATTCGGCCATTTTCTCAGGCGTATTTCCTCTAGTAAAAGTGCAACCCTCTAAGGTCTGGATTGCACAGAGTTTAGTATGTTGCACTTTCACAGTAAAAATTAAGGCTCCGAAAAGAGACGAATGAGGCGAGCGCCTGCCTCACGAATGATCCTAAGGCCCATGCATAATATATAGTGTATAACTGTGGATTCTTAGGCTTTGATTTGAAACATTTCCCACATTCATAACATTAAAATGTTTTCTTCCCTGATTTCATTTTCAGATAAGTAATAAGATTTGCTTTCTGAGTAAAACATTTCAAATATATACAGAGCATTGAAATTATTTTTGTTCTCTTGTTTAAAGGGATAGTTTAGTCAAAATTAAACGTTCATGATTCCGATAGAGCAGCAATTTTAATCAACTTCGTTCTCTTGGTATCTTTATTTGAATGTAAGCTTGGTTGCTGGCCCTTTTTGATTCAGAACCTTGGTAGAGCTTACTGATTGGTGGCTACATTTAGACACCAATCAGAAAGTTCTACCAAGATGCTGAACCAAAAATGGGCCGGTTTCTATACTTAAATTCTTGCTTGTTCAAATAAAGATACCAAGAGAATGAAGAAAAACTGATAATAGGAGTAAATTAGAAAGTTGCTGCTCTATACGAACCATGAAAGTTAAATTTTGACTAAACTATTCGTTAAAGTTTTCAGATGTTCAGTAAGATGTGGATACACTATAAAATATTTCATACATACAGAATATAAAAAACATAATTTATGTAAGAACTTTCCTGATAAATTCATTTCTTTCATATTAGCAAGAGTCCATGAGCTAGTGACGTATGGGATACACATTCCTACCAGGAGGGGCAAAGTTTCCCAAACCTCAAAATGCCTATAAATACACCCCTCACCACACCCACAAATCAGTTTAACGAATAGCCAAGAAGTGGGGTGATAAGAAAAAAGTGCGAAAGCATAAAAAATAAGGAATTGGAATAATTGTGCTATATACAAAAAAATTATAACCACCACAAAAAGGGTGGGCCTCATGGACTCTTGCTAATATGAAAGAAATGAATTTATCAGGAAAGTTCTTACATAAATTATGTTTTCTTTCATGTAATTAGCAAGAGTCCATGAGCTAGTGACGTATGGGTTAATAAATACCCAAGATGTGGAACTTCCACGCAAGAGTCACTAGAGAGGGAGGAATAAAATAAAGACAGCCAATTCCGCTGAAAAAATAATCCACACCCCAAAATAAAGTTTAAATCTTATAATGAAAAAAACTGAAATTATAAGCAGAACAATCAAACTGAAACAGCTGCCTGAAGTACTTTTCTACCAAAAACTGCTTCAGAAGAAGAAAACACATCAAAATGGTAGAATTTAGTAAAAGTATGCAAAGAAGACCAAGTGGCTGCTTTGCAAATCTGATCAACCGAAGCTTCATTCCTAAACGCCCAGGAAGTAGAAACTGACCTAGTAGAATGAGCTGTAATCCTTTGAGGCGGAGTTTTACCCGACTCGACATAAGCATGATGAATCAAAGATTTTAACCAAGATGCCAAACAAATTGCAGAGGCCTTCTGACCTTTCCTGGAACCGGAAAAGATAACAAATAGACTAGAAGTCTTTCGGAAATCTTTAGTAGCTTCAACATAATATTTCAAAGCTCTAACTACATCCAAAGAATGCAACGATCTTTCCTTAGAATTCTTAGGATTAGGACACAATGAAGGAACCACAATTTCTCTACTAATGTTGTTAGAGTTCACAACTTTAGGTAAAAATTTAAATGAAGTTCGCAACACCGCCTTATCCTGATGAAAAATCAGAAAAGGAGATTCACAAGAAAGAGCAGATAACTCTGAAACTCTTCTAGCAGAAGAGATGGCCAAAAGGAACAGGACTTTCCAAGAAAGTAATTTAATGTCCAGAGAATGCATAGGTTCAAACGGAGGAGCTTGTAAAGCCCCCAGAACCAAATTCAAACTCCAAGGAGGAGAGATTGATTTAATGACAGGTTTGATACGAACCAAAGCTTGTACAAAACAATGAATATCAGGAAGATTAGCAATCTTTCTGTGAAACAACACAGAAAGAGCAGAAATTTGTCCTTTCAAAGAACTTGCAGACAAACCTTTATCCAGACCACCCTGAAGAAATTGTAAAATTCTAGGGATTCTAAAAGAATGCCAGGAAAAATGATGAGAAGAGCACCAAGAAATGTAAGTCTTCCAGACTCGATAATATATCTTCCTAGACACAGATTTACGAGCCTGTAACATAGTATTAATTACAGAGTCAGAGAAACCTCTATGACTGAGAATCAAGCGTTCAATCTCCATACCTTCAAATTTAATGATTTGAGATCCTGATGGAAAAAAGGGCCTTGAGATAGAAGGTCTGGTCTTAACGGAAGAGTCCAAGGTTGGCAAGTAGCCATCCGAACAAGATCCGCATACCAAAACCTGTGAGGCCATGCTGGAGCCACCAGCAGAACAAACGAACGCTCCTTTAGAATCTTGGAGATCACTCTTGGAAGAAGAACCAGAGGCGGAAAGATATAAGCAAGATGATACTTTCAAGGAAGTGACAACGCATCCACTGCCTCCGCCTGAGGATCCCTGTATCTGGACAGATACCTACCTGGGAAGTTTCTTGTTTAGATGAGAAGCCATCAGATCTATTTCTGGAAGACCCCAGATTTGAACAATCTGAAGAAACACCTCTGGGTGAAGAGACCATTCGCCCGGATGTAACGTCTGGCGACTGAGATAATCCGCTTCCCAATTGTCTACACCTGGGATGTGAACCGCAGAAATTAGACAGGAGCTGGATTCCGCCCAAGCAAGTATCCGAGATACTTCTTTCATAGCCAGAGGACTGTGAGTCCCCCCTTGATGATTGACATATGCCACGGTTGTGACATTGTCCGTCTGAAAACAAATGAACGATTCTCTCTTCAGAAGAGGCCACGACTGTTCCAAAATGTTGATAGGTAATCTCGCCTCCCGAGATTCCCAAACCCCCTGCGCTGTCAGAGACCCCCATACAGCTCCCCAACCTGTCAGACTCGCATCTGTTGAGATCACAGTCCAGGTTGGAAGAACAAAAGAAGCCCCCTGAACTAAACAATGGTGATCTGTCCACCACGTCAGAGAGTGTCGTACAATCGGATTTAAAGATATTAACTGTGATATCTTTGTATAATCCCTGCACCACTGGTTCAGCATACAAAGCTGAAGAGGTCGCATGTGAAAACGAGCAAAGGGGATCGCGTCCGATGCAGCAGTCATAAGACCTAGAATTTCCATGCACAAGGCTACCGAAGGGAATGATTGAGACTGAAGGTTTCGACAAGCTGAAACCAATTTCAGACGACTCTTGTCCGTCAGAGACAAAGTCATGGACACTGAATCTATTTGGAAACCTAAAAAGGTTACCTTTGTCTGAGGAATCAATGAACTCTTTGGTAAAATGATCCTCCAACCATGTTCTTGAAGAAATGACACAAGTCGATTCGTATGAAATTCGCCTAAATGTGAAGACTGAGCAAGTACCAAGATATCGTCCAAATAAGGAAATACCACAATACCCTGTTCTCTGATTACAGATAGCAGGGCACCGAGAACCTTTGAAAAAATCCTTGGAGCTGTTGCTAGGCCGAACGGCAGAGCCACAAATTGGTAATGCTTGTCTAGAAAAGAGAATCTCAGAAACTGATAATGATCTGGATGAATCGGAATATGCAGATATGCATCCTGTAAATCTATTGTGGACATATAATGCCCTTGCTGAACAAAAGGCAGAATAGTCCTTATAGTTACCATTTTGAATGTTGGTATCCTTACATAACGATTCAATATTTTTAAATCCAGAACTGGTTTGAAGGAATTCTCCTTCTTTGGTACAATGAATAGATTGGAGAAAAACCCCAGACCCTGTTCCAGAACTGGAACTGGCACAATTACTCCAGCCAACTCTAGATCTGAAACACATTTCAGAAATGCTTGAGCCTTCACTGGATTTATTGGAATGCGAGAAAGAAAAAATCTTCTTGCAGGAGGCCTTACCTCGAAACCTATTCTGTACCCTTGTGAAACAATGTTCTGAATCCAAAGACTGTGAATCGAATTGATCCAAATTTCTTTGAAAAATCGTAATCTGCCCCCTACCAGCTGTGCTGGAATGAGGGCCGCACCTTCATGTGGACTTGGGAGCTGGCTTTTGCTTTCTAAAAGACTTGGATTTATTCCAGACTGGAGATGGTTTCCAAACTGATACAGTTCCTTTAGGGGAAGGATCAGGCTTCTGTTCCTTATTCTGACGAAAGGAACGAAAACGATTAGCAGCCCTATATTTACCTTTAGATTTTTTATCCTGAGGTAAAAAAGTTCCTTTCCCCCGAGTAACAGTTGAAATAATAGAATCCAACTGGGAACCAAACAATGTATTACCTTGGAAAGAAAGGGAAAGCAAAGTTGACTTAGAAGACATATCTGCATTCCAAGATTTAAGCCATAAAGCTCTTCTAGCTAAAATAGCTAAAGACATATACCTGACATCAACTCTAATGATATCAAAGATGGCATCACAAATAAAGTTATTAGCATGTTGAAGAAGTTTAACAATGCTATGAGTATTATGATCTGACACTTGTTGTGCCAAAGCCTCCAACCAAAAAGTGGAAGCTGCCGCAACATCAGCCAAAGAAATAGCAGGTCTAAGAAGATTACCTGAACATAAATAAGCTTTCCTTAGAAAGGAATCAATTTTCCTATCTAAAGGATCCTTAAAGGAAGTACTATCTGCCGTAGGAATAGTAGTACGTTTAGCGAGAGTAGAGATAGCCCCATCAACTTTAGGGATTTTGTCCCAAAACTCTAATCTGTCAGATGGCACAGGATACAATTTCTTAAACCTTTTAGAAGGAGTAAATGAATTACCCAGATTATTCCATTCCCTAGAAATTACTTCAGAAATAGCATCAGGGACAGGAAAAACTTCCGGGAATAACTGTAGGAGGTTTAAAAACCTAATTTAAACGCTTAGTAGATTTAGTATCAAGAGGACTAGAATCCTCCATCTCTAATGCGATTAAAACTTCTTTAAGTAAAGAACGAATAAATTCCATTTTAAATAAATATGAAGATTTATCAGTGTCAATATCTGAGACAGAATCCTCTGAACCAGAAAAATCATCATCAGAAACAGAATCAGAATGATGATGTTCATTTAAAAATTCATCTGAAAAATGAGAAGTTTTAAAAGACCTTTTACGTTTACTGGAAGGAGGAATAACAGACATAGCCTTCCTAATAGATTTAGAAACAAAATCTCTTATATTAACAGGAACATCCTGAGTATTAGATGTTGATGGAACAGCAACAGGTAAAGGTATATTACTAATGGAAATACTATCTGCATTAGCAAGCTTATCATGACATTCATCACAAACTACGGCCGGAGGGACAGATACCACAAGTTTACAGCAGATACACTTAACTTTGGTGAAACCAGCATCAGGCAGCGTTTTTCCATTAGTAGCTTCTGATCCAGGGTCAATCTGAGACATCTTGCAATATGTAAGAGAAAAAACAACATATAAAGCAAAATCTATCAAATTCCTTAAAAGGCAGTTTCAGGAATGGGAAAAAATGCCAATGAACAAGCCTCTAGCAACCAGAAGCAATGAAAAATGAGACTTAAATAATGTGAGAAAAAAGGTGGAGACATAAATGACGCCCACATTTTTTGGCGCCAAAAAAGCCGCCCACATTATTGGCGCCCAAATGCTTTTGGCGCCAAGAATGACGCCACATCCGGTAACGCCGACATTTTTGGCGCAAAACGTCAAAAAAATGACGCAAACACGAACAACAAATGACATAGAATTTTTTTTGCGCCAAAAAAGTCTGCCACAAGAATGACGCAATAAAATGAAGCATTTTCAGCCCCCGCGAGCCTAACAGCTCACAGGGAAAAAAGTCAATTTTTAAGGTAAGAAAAAATGTTTTAATTCATATGCATTATCCCAAATAATGAAACTGACTGTCTGAAATAAGGAATATTGAACATCCTGAATCAAGGCAAATAAATGTTTAAACACATATATTTAGAACTTTATATAAAAGTGCCCAACCATAGCTTAGAGTGTCACAAAATATAAGGCATACTTACCCCAGGACACTCATCTACATGTAGTAGAAAGCCAAACCAGTACTGAAACGAGAATCAGTAGAGGTAATGGTACATAAGAGTATATCGTCGATCTGAAAAGGGAGGTAAGAGATGAATCTCTACGACCGATAACAGAGAACCTATGAAATAGATCCCGTAGAAGGAGACCATTGAATTCAAATAGGCAATACTCTCTTCACATCCCTCTGACATTCACTGCAACACGGAGAGGAAAACCGGGCTCCAGCCTGCTGCGAAGCGCATATCAACGTAGAATCTAGCACAAACTTACTTCACCACCTCCATGGGAGGCAAAGTTTGTAAAACTGATTTGTGGGTGTGGTGAGGGGTGTATTTATAGGCATTTTGAGGTTTGGGAAACTTTGCCCCTCCTGGTAGGAATGTATATCCCATACGTCACTAGCTCATGGACTCTTGCTAATTACATGAAAGAAATGCCTTTTCTCCTGTATGACATTTCATGTGTGTGTATGAATTTTCAGATGCGTCTTAAGAGTTGATTTCCAAGCAAAACATTTTCCACATACAAAACATACAAATGATTTCTCCCCTGCATGAGTGTTCTGGTGTCTAATAACATCTGATTTTCGAGCAAAACATTTCCCACATTCAGGACATGAAAATGCCTTTTCTCCTGTATGAGTTTTCATATGATCAGTAACGTGTGATTTTTGAGTAAAACATTTCCCACACTGAGGGCATGAAAAAGCCTTTTCTCCTGTATGAATTCTCAGATGTCTGTCAAGGTCTGACTTCGTGAGAAAACATTTTCCACATAGGGGACAAGAAAATACCTTCTCTCCTGTATGAATTTTCTGATGATTAACAAGAGTACTTTTCTGAGTAAAACATTTCCCACATTCAGAACATGAAAATGGTTTCTCTCCCGTATGAACGTTCTGATGTCTAATAAGATTCGATTTCCTGGTGAAACATTCCCCAAATTCCAAACTGTCGCTATTTTGATTTTGAAGAAGATTGGAAGAACTCTGACCGTGACTAGAATTACTGCAGTTTGTGAATGCATCTGTTGATAAGAAATACAATGTGAGTAATATTTATTTTATCTTGAGTTCTGAATTAGTATCTACTACAAGGGAATTATCTATGACCTCTACAGCTAAAGCATAAGGGCAGTTTACTGGCTACTGTTATTTTTTTACCTATTATTTTTTCTTAAATGTATTTAGCACTTTTAAAATTGTTTTCACAATTTTAGTAATACAATTATTTCAGTTCCAAAATAACTCTTTATAAATATGGCTTGTTTACACAAAGTATACAGCTTTATTTATTTAGTTTAGTTAATTTATTTTCTACACATCAGACCAGGGTGGATAAAAATCTAATTTCTAATGATGGAGGCTAACATTTCCATAGCAATGACAAATAAGATCGACGAGAGGGGGCAACCATGCCTTGCGCTATTTGATATAGTAAAGGGTTGGGCTATTGAATCATTTAATCTAATTTTTGCTCTTGGTTTATTGTACAAAGTAAATATTTTCCCTACAAATTCTTGATCAAATCTAAATTTTAACAAGGAGAAAAAGCCAATCAAGCCCATCCAAAGCTTTTTCCGTGTTCATTGAAATGAAAACGGAAGAAATTTGATGTAAATTTAAAAATTCCATAAGATTAATAATTTTTGTGGTGTTGTTTCGAGCTTCCCTTGTCGGTGTGAAACCTGCCAGATTAAAGTGAATTATTGAGGGTGTTTATATGGGCTGTCAGAATCTTAGCAAACAGCTTGCATTCGACATTCAATAAAGATATAGGATGGAAGTTTCTTGGCGTTGTAGGCGATTTGCCAGGTTTAGGTATAACATCTACACGTGTCTCCAGCATAGAAGAAGGGAATGGACAATAAACATTAGTCTGATTAAAGATCAATGTTAGGTACTGAGATATTATGGGGAGAATGTCTGGAAATATTTGGCTGAAAAGCCGCCTGGACTTGGGCTTTTCGCACTTTTTAATGTTTTAATAGCGTTCATAGTTTCTAGATTTGAGATTAGTTATGGAGTTGTTCTGTTGACAATTTAGGCAAATATAATTTATTGTTATACAATAACATTTTTGCTATGTGGTCAGGTGAAGGAGATTCTGTTTTCAGATTATATTGAATATTGAAAGTGAACTGTTTTCGCTCTAGCGCTAACCCAACAAGTGGAAAAAGCCGAAGTTACAATATCGCATGCACGTATTCCCCCTTAGATGTCAATGGAGAGAAAATAAAGTGGAAAAAAGCTAACAATGCAAACCTGATCACATATTCTGAAGTGTGCTAACCCGATCTTAAAATAAGAATATTTCACATTCATATGTTCTCCACATAACAGAATGTTCTATTTATTCATAAACATTTCTACATAAATCTGATGGTATTTTGGTACAATCTCTCTCTCTCTTCAGATATATATAGTAAAATCAATTTACAAATACATAGAACGTATTCTGCGATGTGCAGAACATTGGAATGTGAAATATTTACAGTAAATAAACAGTTAAGACCTTTATTAAAAATGAATATTGCATAAAACATAAATTATGCTTACCTGATCATTTAATTTCCTTCTGTGTAAGGAGAGTCCACGGCATCATTCCTTACTGTTGGTAAATACTGAACCTGGCTACAAGGAGGAGGCAAAGACACCCCAGCAAAAGGTTCAAATACTCCCCCTACTTAACTCATATCCCAGTCATTCTGCCAAGGGAACAAGGAACAGTAGGAGAAATATCAGGGAATAAATGGTGCCGGAAGAGAAAAACACATTTTAGTCCGCCCATCAGAGTATATGGATGGGGGCCGTGGACTCTCCTCATACAGAAGGAAATAAAAAGATCAGGTAAGCATAATTTATGTTTTCCTTCTTAATATGAGGAGAGTCCACTGCATTATTCCTTACTGTTGGGAAAACTATACCCAAGCTCTAGAGGACACTGAATGATAACGAGAGGGGTAAAGAAAAGGCAGACCCTAATCCGAGGCCACCACAGCCTGTAAAACCTCTCTCTCAAGCAGCTGAAGCAAAAACGTCAAATTTGTAGAATTTTGAAAAGGTATGTAAGGAGGACCAGGTAGCCGCCTTACAAATCTGATCCATAGAGGCCTCGTTCTTTAAGGCCCAAGAAGAAGCCACTGCTCTAGTGGAATGAGCCGTAATCCTCTGAGGAGGGCTAAATCCCACTGACTTGTAAACTAATCGTATAACACTCCTCAACCAAAAAGATAAGGAAGTCGAAGAGGCCTTCAAACCCTTACGCTTCCCAGAGTAGATAACAAACAAGGACATAGTTTGTCTAAAATCTTTATTAGCTTGAAGATAAAACTTCAAAGCTCGAACAACATCCAGATTATGAAGTAAACGTTCCTTCAAAGAAGAAGGATTAGGACACAAAGAAGGAACCACAATCTTCTGATTGATGTTATGATCAGACACCACCTTAGGAAGAAAACTCAAGCGGGTAAGAAGGACAGCCTTATCTGTGTGAAACTCTGCGTGCCGACGCAAAAGCAAATAGAAAAATAACCTTCCAGGACAACAATGTAATGTCAACTGAATGCATAGGCTCACACGGAGCCCGTTGCAAAAACGTAAGAACAAGATTCAAACTCCAAGGTGGAGAGTTATATCTAAACACAGGTCTGATCCTGATCAGAGCCTTAATGACCACGTCAGGGAACTCTGCGAGTCTCTTGTGCAGCAAAACAGAAAGGGCCGAAATCTGTCCCCTCAGGGAACTGGCAGAAAGGCCCTTCTCCAGACCCTCCTGGAGAAAGGAAAGAATCCTGGCAGCCTTGACCTTATGCCAGTCAAAACCACGCCCTTCACAGCAGAACAAGTAAGCTCTCCACACCTTATGGTAGATGCGACGAGTAACAGGCTTACGGGTCTGAATGAGAGTGTCAATAACCCTCTCAGAGAAACCTCTCTTGGCTAAGACTAAGCGTTCAATCTCCACGCAGTCAGCCTCAGAGAATCTAGATTTTGATGAACAAAGGGACCCTGTTCCAGCAGATCCCTGTGACAAGGTAACCTCCACGGAGGAAATGAGGACATCCCCACCAGGTCCGCGAACCACATCCTTCACGGTCATGATGGAGCAATCAGTATCACTGTTGCTTGCCCCTGCTTGATGCGGGCCACTATACCAGGGATAAGTGGTAACGGTGGAAAAATGAAAATTAGATTGAAACTCCAAGGCACTGCTAATGCATCTATTAGCTCTGCCTAAGGATCCCTGGACCGCGACCCATATCTGGGTAGCTTGGAATTGAGCCGCGACGCCATGAGATCTATCTCCGGCGTCCCCCATCTGTTGCAAACCTCCGCAAACACCTTGGGATGGAGAGACCATTCCCCCAGATGAAAGGATTATATGCTGAGGAAATCCGCTTCCTAGTTGTCCACACCCGGAATGTGGTTTGCTGATAGGGAGCAGCTGTGGGCCTCCGCCCATTCCAGAATCTGAGATACTTGCTAGGGAGCTCCTCGTTCCCCCCTGATGGTTAATGTAAGCCATCGAGGTTATGTTGTCTGATTGGAATCTGATAAACTGGGGCGAACCCAGAAGAGGCCAAACCTTCAGAGCATTGAAGATCGCTCGAAGTTCCATAATGTTGATCGGGAGGAGGGATTCCTCTCAAATCCACAGGCCCTGTGCCTTCCTGGCACCCCTAACAGCTCCCCATCCTGATAGACTTGCGTCCATAGTCACAATCTCCCAGGATGGTCTCAAGAAAGATGTCCCTTGGGACAGGTGATCTGGACAGAGCCACCAAGAGAGCGATTCTTTGACCAGTTGTCCAGAGAAATCTGTTGAGACAGATCCGAATAATCACCGTTCCACTGTCTTAGCATGCACAGCTGAAGAGGTCTGAGATGGAACCTGGGCAAAAGGAATGATGTCCATGCTATACACAATGAGACCAATCACCTCCAAACACCGAACCAAAAGGGGCCTTAAGGAGGTATGGAGGGCAAGACAAGCGGAAGTTAGCTTGTAACGTCTCTGGTCTGTACGGAATATCTTCATGGATATGGAGTATATTATAGTACCCAGGAATTCCACCCTAGTACTGGGAATAAGAGAACTCTTTTCTAAGTTTATTTTCCATCCATGAGATCGAAGAAGAAATAGAAGATCTTTCAAATGGTCCTCTGCCAGACAACAGGATGGTGCTTGAACCCTAATATTGTCCAAGTATGGCGCTACTGCTATACCTTTATACCCTCAATGGCAACGGCACCTTTATACCCTCAATGACTGGGGCACTCACCACCTCATATGACCCAGGCCAAACAGAGAAACCGCTTCTTCTCCGGTAAACCACGTTAGGAAAGAGGAAATCAGTGTGACCACACCTGGTCACATGGTGCGCAATGCAGGACCGCCCCTGCTATAGGAAAAAGTGCACCAAACCTTTCAGACTGCGCAGTTTACAAAAACTAAAGTAAAACCTGTACGTTCCAACATCTGCCTGAGCCTCATCTCACACGTCGCAGCATAATCATAATAAAATAAATTATGTGATTAATCCCCCCCTGTTCAATAATCCCCCTCTGGAGATATTAACCCTTGATTCCATACAGATAAAAGGAGCCACACTGTGACCCTGTCTTCTTGCGTTATCAACAAAAACAGTCCAAAGACAAAGAGGTGCCAACATGTGTGTATCAGTAGATCACAGAAACAGAACATCCATATATACAAAGCACAGGGTACTCACATTTCGGTGGAGCACACCAATGTGCTTGTGGACACAGGCTGGTTATCTCAGCTAACCAGCTGGCTGATCCCGGATACTGGAACTGAACAATAGACGATCCGTTTGTTTGGTAGTGAAAGACTCACATAGGAACGTAGTGAACAAAAGGTGTCCAATAAAAATGTTTATTAAAACAGATATACGAAACACCTTAAAACACTCCTATTTCAGTGAGACAAAGCAGTAATTTTGCAACACGTTTCTCGGCTCAAAGGCCGTTTCATCAGGCATAAATTAAGTTTCGGAACAGCCAATAGAATGCGAGCTCAATCTGATTGGCTGATTGGATCAGCCAATCGGATTGAACTTGAATCTGATTGGCTGATTCAATCAGCCAATCAGATTTTTCCTACCTTAATTCCGATTGGCTGATAGAATCCTATCAGCCAATCGGAATTCGAGGGACGCCATCTTGGATGACGTCACTTAAAGGAACCTTCATTCATCGGGGAAGGAGGATGTTCTGCGCCAGAGGTCTTGAAGATGGAGCAGCTCCTCTTCGGATGGATGAAGATAGAAGATGCCGCTTGGATGAAGATGTCTGCCGGTCCGGATGTCCTCTTCTGCCCCATCGGATGAAGACTTCGGCCCGGTTGGGTGAAGACGACTCAAGGTAGGGAAATCTTCAGGGGGGTAGTGTTAGGTTTATTTAAGGGGGTTTTGGGTTAGAGTAGGGGTATGTGGGTGGTGGGTTGTAATGTTGGTGGGTGGTATTGTGGGTTTTTTTACAGGCAAAAGAGCTGATTACTTTGGGGCATGCCCCGCAAAAAGCCCTTTTAAGGGCTGGTAATAGAGCTGTTAACTTTTGTAATTTAGATTAGGGTAGGGACATTTTTTTTATTTTGGGGGGCTTTGTTATTTTATTAGGGGGCTTAGAGTAGGTGTAATTAGCTTAAAATTCTTGTAATCTTTTTTTATTTTTTGTAATTTAGTGTTTTTTTTTGTAATTTAGTTTAGTTTATTCAATTGTAGGTAATTGTAGGTAATTTATTTAATTAATTTAATGATAGTGTAGTGTTAGGTTAATTGTAACTTAGGTTAGGATTTATTTTACAGGTAATTTTGTAATTATTTTAACTAGGTAGCTATTAAATAGTAAATAACTATTTAATAGCTATTGTACCTAGTTAAAATAAATACAAAGTTGCCTGTAAAATAAATATAAATCCTAAAATAGCTACAATATAATTATTTGTTACATTGTAGCTATATTAGGGTTTATTTTACAGAAAGTAAGTATTTAGTTTTAAATAGGAATACTTTAGTTAATAAGATTTAATTTATTTTGTTAGATTAAAATTATATTTAATTTAGGGGGGTGTTAGGGTTAGACTTAGCTTTAGGCGTTACTACATTTATTAGAGGTCCGGTCGGCAGATTAGGGGTTAATACTTGAAGTTAGGTGGCGGCGATGTTAGGGAGGGCAGATTAGGGGTTAATACTATTTATTATAGGGTTTGCGAGGCAGGAGTGCGGCGGTTTAGGGGTTAATAACTTTTCTTAGAGTAGCGGCGAGGTCCGGTCGGCAGATTAGGGGTTAATAAGTGTAGGTAAGGTAGCGGCGACGTTGGGGGGGCAGATTAGGGGTTAATAAATATAATATAGGTGTAGGCGATGTTAGGGGCAGCAGATTAGGGGTACATAGGTATAATGTAGGTTGCAGCGGTGTCCGGAGCAGCATATTAGGGGTTAATTGTGTAATGCAGGTGTCAGCGATAGCGGGGGCGGCAGATTAGGGGTTAATAAGTGTAAGGTTAGGGGTGTTTAGACTCGGGGTTCATGTTAGGGTGTTAGGTGCAGATTTAGAAACTGTTTCCCCATAGGAAACAATGGGGCTGCGTTAGGAGCTTAACGCTGCTTTTTTGCAGGTGTTAGGTTTTTTTTCAGCCCAAACTGCCCCATTGTTTCCTATGGGGGAATCGTGCACGAGCACGTTTTTCCAGCTAGCCGCTAACGTAAGCAACGCTGGTATTGAGGGTTGAAGTTGCGGTAAATATGCCTTTACGCTCCCTTTTTGGAACCTAACGCAGCTCTTCAGAGAACTCTAAATACCAGTGTTGTTTAGAAGCAGCGCTAGAAAAAAAAGATGCGTAGCTAACGCACCCCTTCGGCCGCAAAATCTAGGCGACAGATAATAAAACGAAAGGATGAAAGGTGTAAATCAGATTGAATGACCAGGGAATCACTACAAAATCTATTTGAGTCACTTGTGAATCACCGCCGTAGCCTGTAATTCAAGCGAGAGGCCATAATGTTTCATTTAAGGGCCCAAATGCACCAAAAAGTGGAGACACTAATCCTCTGGGCAATGTTGTGGGGTTCAGACCAGGGAGCTTGCTTTGCCAAGTTGGTACCAGAAAAAGTACCCATTGTCCCACCTGCTACTCTTGGTAGCTTGCATTTTGACTGAGCATATCCCATCAATGTCTCATCCTTTTCCCTGAGTTTCACAACTATACTACAGTACTACTTGGCTGGTCTCAATAGGGCATCTCTCTTCCCAGTATACTTTCAGCAGATCTAGTGGACCCTGCACTTGCGACCCGTATAGCAGATGAAATGTTGAGAACCCAGTGGACTCCTGCAGAATCTCTCTATAAGTAAAAATGATGTGGGCCAGGAATTGCTCCCAATAAGGCTCAGTATCTACAAATGCACACAGCATCTTTTTCATTGTGCTACTGAAACATTCACAGGGACCATTTATTTGAGAGTGATAAGAAGTGAAACATATGGCACAAAAACCACAAAGAAAGATCTGCTGAAACAAGTCAGACGACACGGACTGCGTGCCCTTATCAGACACAACACTGGGAAATCCAAATCTCGTAAAAATGGGTAAAAAAGCCTCCACTACTGTCTCGGCTGTCATAGAATAATTTACCACTATAAGGATGTTCCTTTCCCTCGTTAATGCTGAGCTTGGCCAATGGGTTGAATCTGTCTAATGCCACTTGCTGAAAGAGCTCACCTACTATAAGAAGAGGCTTGCACCTCAACCTGCTAGCACCCACTCTCTAAATCCCTGCAGTCGCATGAGCAAAGAAATGTTCCATCAACAGCTGTCAGCTTTCAGTAATTGGACCCACTTGTCTCTAGTCTGCTAGCCCACTCAGTGTATGTGTAGCTGGCTCCCTTCTGCAGATCGAAGACTTTTAAGTATACGTCAATCTCATCCTTCTAATCAAAAGTTCGGAATGCCTGATCCCTAGTGTCAGCTGAAGAGGACTCAAAGAAACTTGGTGACTGGCTGCTGGTGTAGCAGGGATCGTTGAAGCTTGCTCCAGGGCATCTAGGTCCAGTTGCCCCACGACTAAAGAGAACCACATCTGTAATTAAATATGTTGAACAACTTGGGTTCCATGTCACTGTATAATAGGCACTGCTTACGAACATTCTGATAAGCATGCCAACTGCGTCATTTGGCCCTTGTCTACTCACTTGTCTTAAAGACAAGTACGCTTTAGGGAATCTGAATGTCAAGACAGTGGACACTGGCAGTGACCTGAGGGGTCCAACAGCAATCTATGAGAGTACAACTAGGGCAGTCTTTACAAAGACTTAACTTGATAGTAATATACTAAAAGGGAAAAGATATATTAAGGACACTCTACCACAGATTCCGCAAACTCAATCTGCATTACGGCTTTTAACGCTGAAAAAAATGGCAATTTCAGCAAAATAGCAGTAATGTAGCTATTGCGAGTCGTGTCAGTATAGCTATACCGCAAGCGTTTTAGCCTGTAACGTAACGTCCATTCCGCACTCAAATTTTTCCGTTTTTGCATGAAATTTTCATAGCGCCGCTATTACAGGTTGTGCGGTGAGGCTAAAATGCTTGCGTTAAAGCCTATATCGACACGATCCATACTGCCATCTGAGACCAGTAGTTATGAGGTTTGCGCCACAAAAATGTTTCACAAAACTCATAACTAAAATGTTACAAAGTACACTAAACACCCATATATTACTTATTAAAGTCTAAACCGCCACCATCCCGCTTTGCAAACACTATATTAAACTTATTAACCCCTAATCTGCCGCCCACCCACATTGAGACTATTAAATACATTTATTAACCCCTAATCTGCTGCTCCCGACATCGCCGACACTAATAAAATTATTACCCCTATTCCGTCGCTTCCTGACATCACCGCCACTATAATAAAGTTATTAACCCCTAAACCTCCGACCTCCCACATCTCCATCCCTAAATAAACCTATTAACCCCTAAACCGCTGGCCGCCCACATCGCAAAACACTAAATTAAACGATTAAACCCTAAAACTAACACCCCCCTAACTTTAAATTAAAATTACAATATAACTATATTTAAATAAATAAAAACTTACCTGTGAAATAAAAAAAACCCATAATTTATGCTTACCTGATAAATTTATTTCTCTTGTAGTGTAGTCAGTCCACGGGTCATCCATTACTTATGGGATTATATCTCTTCCCCAACAGGAAGTTGCAAGAGGATCACCCAAGCAGAGCTGCTATATAGCTCCTCCCCTCACATGTCATATCCAGTCATTCGACCGAAACAAGACGAGAAAGGAGAAACCATAGGGTGCAGTGGTGACTGGAGTTTAATTAAAATTTAGATCTGCCTTAAAAGACAGGGCGGGCCGTGGACTGACTACACTACAAGAGAAATAAATTTATCAGGTAAGCATAAATTATGTTTTCTCTTGTTAAGTGTAGTCAGTCCACGGGTCATCCATTACTTATGGGATACCAATACCAAAGCTAAAGTACACGGATGAAGGGAGGGACAAGGCAGGAACTTTAAACGGAGGGAACCACTGCCTGAAGTACCTTTCTCCCAAAAATAGCCTCAGAAGAAGCAAAAGTGTCAAATTTGTAAAATTTTGAAAAAGTGTGAAGTGAAGACCAAGTCGCAGCCTTGCAAATATGTTCAACAGAAGCCTCATTTTTAAAGGCCCAGGTGGAAGCCACAGCTCTAGTAGAATGAGCTGTAATTCTTTCAGGAGGCTGCTGTCCAGCAGTCTCATAGGCTAAACGTATTATGCTACGAAGCCAAAAGGAGAGAGAGGTAGCCGAAGCCTTTTGACCTCTCCTCTGTCCAGAGTAAACGACAAACAGGGAAGAAGTTTGACGAAAATCTTTAGTTGCCTGCAAATAGAACTTCAGGGCACGGACTACGTCCAGATTATGCAAAAGTCGTTCCTTCTTTGAAGAAGGGTTAGGACACAATGATGGAACAACAATCTCTTGATTGATATTCCTGTTAGAAACTACCTTAGGTAAGAACCCAGGTTTAGTACGCAGAACTACCTTGTCTGAATGAAAAATCAGATAAGGAGAATCACAATGTAAGGCAGATAACTCAGAGACTCTTCGAGCCGAGGAAATAGCCATCAAAAACAGAACTTTCCAAGATAACAGCTTGATATCAATGGAATGAAGGGGTTCAAATGGAACGCCTTGCAGAACATTAAGAACTAAGTTTAAGCTCCACGGCGGAGCAACAGTCTTAAACACAGGCTTAATCCTAGCCAAAGCCTGACAAAAAGCCTGAACGTCTGGAATTTCTGCCAGACGCTTGTGTAGAAGAATAGACAGAGAGGAAATCTGTCCCTTTAACAAACTAGCGGATAAGCCCTTTTCTAAACCCTCTTGTAGAAAAGACAATATCCTAGGAATCCTAACCTTACTCCATGAGTAACTCTTGGATTCGCACCAATATAAATATTTATGCCATATCTTATGGTAAATTCTTCTGGTAACAGGTTTCCTAGCCTGTATTAAGGTATCAATAACCGACTCCGAGAAGCCACGCTTTGATAGAATCAAGCGTTCAATCTCCATGCAGTCAGCCTCAGAGAAATTAGATTTGGATGGTTGAAAGGACCCTGAATTAGAAGGTCCTGCCTCAGAGGCAGAGACCATGGTGGACAGGACGACATGTCCACTAGGTCTGCATACCAGGTCCTGCGTGGCCACGCAGGCGCTATCAGAATCACCGATGCTCTCTCCTGTTTGATCTTGGCAATCAGTCGAGGAAGCATCGGAAATGGTGGAAACACATAAGCCATGTTGAAGACCCAAGGGGCTGTCAGAGCATCTATCAGCACCGCTCCCGGGTCCCTGGACCTGGATCCGTAACAAGGAAGCTTGGCGTTCTGGCGAGACGCCATGAGATCCAGATCTGGTTTGCCCCAACGATGAATCAGTTGAGCGAAGACCTCCGGATGAAAAGTCTGGCGACTTAGAAAATCCGCCTCCCAGTTCTCCACGCCTGGGATGTAGATCGCTGACAGGTGGCAAGAGTGTGACTCTGCCCAGCGAATTATCTTTGAGACTTCCAACATCGCTAGGGAACTCCTGGTTCCCCCTTGATGATTGATGTAAGCCACAGTTGTGATGTTGTCCGACTGAAATCTGATAAACCTCAGAGTTGCTAACTGAGGCCAAGCTAGAAGAGCATTGAATATTGCTCTTAACTCCAGAATATTTATTGGGAGGAGTTTCTCCTCCTGAGTCCATGATCCCTGAGCCTTCAGGGAATTCCAGACTGCGCCCCAACCTAGAAGGCTGGCGTCTGTTGTTACAATCGTCCAATCTGGCCTGCGAAAGGTCATCCCCTTGGACAGGTGGGGCCGAGAAAGCCACCATAGAAGAGAATCTCTGGTCTCTTGATCCAGATTTAGTAGAGGGGACAAATCTGAGTAATCCCCATTCCACTGACTTAGCATGCACAATTGCAGCGGTCTGAGATGCAGGCGCGCAAATGGTACTATGTCCATTGCCGCTACCATTAAGCCGATTACTTCCATGCACTGAGCTACTGACGGGTGTGGAATGGAATGAAGGGCACGGCAAGCATTTAGAAGTTTTGATAACCTGGCCTCCGTCAGGTAAATTTTCATCTCTACAGAATCTATAAGAGTCCCTAGGAAGGGAACCCTTGTGAGTGGTAATAGAGAACTCTTTTCCACGTTCACCTTCCACCCATGCGACCTCAGAAATGCCAGAACTATCTCTGTATGAGACTTGGCAGTTTGAAAACTTGACGCTTGTATCAGAATGTCGTCTAGGTACGGAGCCACCGCTATGCCTCGCGGTCTTAGTACCGCCAGAAGTGAGCCCAGAACCTTTGTAAAGATTCTTGGAGCCGTAGCTAACCCGAAGGGAAGAGCTACAAACTGGTAATGCCTGTCTAGGAAGGCAAATCTTAGGTACCGATAATGATCCTTGTGAATCGGTATGTGAAGGTAGGCATCCTTTAAGTCCACAGTGGTCATGTACTGACCCTCTTGGATCATGGGTAGGATGGTTCGAATAGTTTCCATTTTGAATGATGGAACTCTTAGGAAGTTGTTTAGGATTTTTAAGTCCAAGATTGGTCTGAAGGTTCCCTCTTTCTTGGGAACCACAAACAGATTTGAATAGAATCCTTGCCCGTGTTCCGTCCGCGGAACTGGGTGGATCACCCCCATTAGTAAGAGGTCTTGTACACAGCGTAGAAACGCCTCTTTCTTTATTTGGTTTGCTGATAACCTTGAAAGATGAAAACTCCCTTGTGGAGGAGAAGCTTTGAAGTCCAGAAGATATCCCTGAGATATGATCTCCAACGCCCAGGGATCCTGGACATCTCTTGCCCAAGCCTGGGCGAAGAGAGAAAGTCTGCCCCCCACTAGATCCGTTTCCGGATAGGGGGCCCTCTCTTCATGCTGTCTTAGGGGCAGCAGCAGGTTTTCTGGCCTGCTTGCCCTTGTTCCAGGACTGGTTAGTTTTCCAGCCCTGTCTGTAACGAGCAACAGCTCCTTCCTGTTTTGGAGCGGAGGAAGTTGATGCTGCTCCTGCCTTGAGGTTACGAAAGGCACGAAAATTAGACTGTTTGGCCTTTGATTTGGCCCTGTCCTGAGGCAGAGCATGGCCCTTACCTCCCGTAATGTCAGCGATAATTTCTTTCAAGCCGGGTCCGAATAAGGTCTGCCCTTTGAAAGGAATATTAAGCAATTTAGATTTAGAAGTCACGTCAGCTGACCAGGATTTAAGCCATAGCGCTCTGCGCGCTTGGATGGCGAATCCGGAGTTCTTAGCCGTAAGTTTGGTTAAATGTACGACGGCATCAGAAACAAATGCGTTAGCTAGCTTAAGTGCTTTAAGCTTGTTCATAATTTCATCCAATGGAGCTGTGCGAATGGCCTCTTCCAGAGACTCAAACCAGAATGCCGCCGCAGCAGTGACAGGCGCAATGCATGCAAGGGGCTGTAAGATAAAACCTTGTTGAACAAACATTTTCTTAAGGTAACCTTCTAATTTTTTATCCATTGGATCTGAAAAGGCACAACTATCCTCCACCGGGATAGTGGTACGCTTAGCTAAAGTAGAAACTGCTCCCTCCACCTTAGGGACCGTCTGCCATAAGTCTCGTGTGGTGGCGTCTATAGGAAACATTTTCCTAAATATGGGAGGAGGGGAAAAAGGCACACCGGGTCTATCCCACTCCTTGCTAATAATCTCTGTAAGCCTTTTAGGTATAGGAAACACGTCAGTACACACCGGTACCGCATAGTATCTATCCAACCTACATAATTTTTCTGGAATTGCAACCATGTTACAATCATTCAGAGCCGCTAATACCTCCCCTAGCAATATGCGGAGGTTCTCAAGCTTAAATTTAAAATTATAAATCTCTGAATCCAGTCTCCCTGGATCAGATCCGTCACCCACAGAATGAAGCTCTCCGTCTTCATGTTCTGCAAATTGTGACGCAGTATCGGACATGGCTCTCACATCATCAGCGCGCTCTGTCCTTAACCCAGAGCTATCACGCTTGCCTCTTAATTCTGGCAATTTAGATAATACTTCTGTCATAACAGCAGCCATGTCTTGCAAAGTGATTTGTAAGGACCTCCCTGATGTACTTGGCGCCACAAAATCACGCACCTCCTGAGCGGGAGGCGAAGGTACTGACACGTGAGGAGAGTTAGTCGGCATAACTTCCCCCTCGTTGTCTGGTGATAATTTCTTTACATGTAAAGACTGACTTTTATTTAAAGTTACATCAATGCATTTAGTACATAACTTTCTATGGGGCTCCACATTGGCCTTCATACATAGTGAACAAACAGATTCATCTGTGTCAGACATGTTTAAACAGACTAGCAATGAGACTAGCAAGCTTGGAAAATACTTTTCAAATAAATTTACAAGCAATATAAAAAACGCTACTGTGCCTTTAAGAGGCACAAAAAGCTGTTACAGTTGAAACAACAATGAACCAAATTAGTTATAGCAACCAAATTTTCACAGTAAATGTAATAAGTTAGCAAAGGATTGCACCCACCAGCAAATGGATGATTTACCCCTTAATACCCAAAAACGGATAACAATTTAATAATTAACGTTTTTATCACAGTCAAACACACTGTCACAGGTCTGCTGTGACTGATTACCTCCCTCAAAATGAATTTTGAAGACCCCTGAGCTCTCTAGAGACGTCCTGGATCATGGAGGATGAAGTAGAAAGATTGTGACTGAATTTTTACTGCGCAAAAAAAGCTAAAATAGGCCCCTCCCACTCATATTACAACAGTGGGGAAGCTCAGTTAACTGTACACACACTCATCAGCCTAATACCAGTCGCTACCACTGCATTTAAGGCTGAACTTACATTACATTGGTATCAGCAGTAATTTCTCAGTCAATTCCATTGCTTAGAAAAATAATTTACTGCACATACCTCGTTTGCAGGGGGGCCCTGCATGCTATTCCCCTTTTCTGAAGTTACCTCACTCCTCAGAATGTGCGAGAACAGCCAGTGGATCTTAGTTACGTCTGCTAAGATCATAGAAAACGCAGGCAGATTCTTCTTCTAATGCTGCCTGAGAAACAAACAGCACACTCCGGTGCCATTTAAAATAACAAACTTTTGATTGAAGAAATAAACTAAGTTTAAAAACACCACAGACCTCTCACAACGACCTATCTTTAGTTAGGTTGCAAGAGAATGACTGGATATGACATGTGAGGGGAGGAGCTATATAGCAGCTCTGCTTGGGTGATCCTCTTGCAACTTCCTGTTGGGGAAGAGATATAATCCCATAAGTAATGGATGACCCGTGGACTGACTACACTTAACAAGAGAAATAACATTAAACTATAAATTAACCTAACATTACTATTCTAATAAAATTAAAAATACTACCAATTAAAATATCTAAATTAGAAATTTTAAAAAAACCTAATACTACGAAAAAAAACATTTTCTAAAATTACAAAAAATAATAAACACTAAATTACGAAAAATAAAAAACACTAAGCTTACAAAAAATAAAAAACGAAATTATCAAAAATAAAAACAATTACACCTAATCTAATAGCCCTAAAAAAGCCCCCCTAAAATAAAAACTACCCTAGCCTACAATAAACTACTAATAGCTCTTAAAAGGGCCTTTTGTAGGGCATTGCAGTAAGTTAAACAGCTCTTTTACCTGTAAAAAAAAATACAAAGTCTCCCAACAGTAAAACCCACCACCCAACCAACCAACCCCGTAAATAAAAAAAACAAACTCGAAAAAAAACACCTAAGATACCCATTTCCCCATAAGCGGCATTTGTATGTTCATTGCCCTTAAAAGGGCATTTAGCTCTTTTTCAAAAGCCCAAACCCTAATCTGAAAAAACCCCCCCCAAAAAAATACCTAACACTAACCCCAGAATATCTACTCACGGTTGCTGAAGTCCGGACATCCAAGCGGCGAGAAGTCTTCATCCAGGCGGCGACATCTTCATCTATCATGGGGGCGTCTTCTATCTTCATCCCGGGGGCATGGAGCGGCAAAGACATCCAGCGCGGAGTGTCCTCTTCATACGGTCCTCACCGTATACTGAAGCTTCAATGCAAGGTAGCCGTTTCAAAATGGCGTACCTTGCATTCCTATTGGCTGATTTTGATTCTTCAAATTCTTTTTGATTTTAGAAGCTCTCATCCTATTGGCTGATTTGAATTTGAAGAATCAAAATCAGCCAATAGGAATGCAAGGTACGCCATTTTGAAACGGCTACCTTGCATTGAAGCTTCAGTGTATGGTGAGGACCGTATGAAGAGGACGCTGCGCCCTGGATGTCTTCAACGCTCCTCTCCGCCGGAATGAAAATAGAAGACGCCCCTGCGATGGATGAAGATGTCGCCGCCTGGATGAAGACTTCTCGCCGCCTGGATGTCCGGACTTTAGCAACTGTGAGTAGATATTCTGGGGTTAGTGTTAGGTATTTTTTTTATTTTTAGGGGTGTTTTTTTTTCTTCTTCCGATTAGAGTTTGGGCTTTTGAAAAAGAGCTAAATGCACATTTAAGAGCAATGAAAAAGAGCTGAATGCCCTTTTAAGGGCAATGCCCATACAAATGCCCCTTTAGGGGCAATGGGTAGCTTAGTTTTTTTTAAGTGTTAGGTTTTTTTATTTTGGGGGGTTGGTTGGGTGGTGGGTTTTACTGTTGGGGGGGACTTTGTATTTTTTTTAAAGGTAAAATAGCTTTTTAACTTAGGGCAATGCCCTACAAAAGGTCTTTTTAAGGGCTATTGGTAATTTATTGTAGGCTAGGGGGTGTTTTTATTTTTATAGGGCTATTAGATTAGGTGTAATTTTTGATAATTTTGTTTATTATTTTTTTTAAACTTAGTGTTTATTATTTTTTGTAATTTTAGATTTGTTAATTTTTCTCGTAGCATTAGGTATTTTAAAAATTCAAATTTAGATTTTTTAATTGGTAGTTTTTTTTTATTTTATTAGAATAATTATGTTAGGTTCATTTATAGTTTAAACTTTTTTTTTATTTCACAAGTTTTTATTTATTTAAATATAGTTATATTGTAATTTTAATTTAAAGTCAGGGGGGTGTTAGGTTTAGGGGTTAATAGTTTAATTTAGTGTTTTGCATTGTGGGGGGTTGGTGGTTTAGGGGTTAATAGGTTAATTTAGTGGCAGAGATGTGGGAGGCCGGAGGTTTAGGGGTTAATAACTTTATTATAGTGTCGGTGATGTTGGGGAGTGGCGGAATAGGGGTTAAGAACTTTATTATAGTGTCGGCAATGTCGGGGAGCGGCGGAATAGAGGTTAAGAACATTATTATAGTGGCGGTGATGTTAAGGAGCGGCAGAATAGGGGTTAATAACTTTTATTAGTGCCGGTGATATTGGGAGCGGCAGATTAGGAGTGTTTAGACTTGGGGTTTATGTTAGGGTGTTAGGTTTAAACATAACTTTTTTTCCCCCCATAGACATCAATGGGGTTGTGTTAGAGATTTTTCATTCCGCACTTCAGGTGTTATTTTTTTTCAAACACTCTCTCCACATTGATGTCTATGGAGGGAAAGCGTGCACGAGCATGTCAAGTCAGCCCTTGGCTTTTGTGTGGTATGGAGCTTAACGCCACCATATTGCATGCACAAGGAGGCTTTTCAGTAACTCGTAATGGCAGCGCTATGAAGAGTGAAATAACTCAACTTTTTTGGCGTTAGTTTTGCACCCTGTTTAGAGCAAAACTCGTAATCTAGGTGATTGATTGGTGGTAGAAAGTCCATTAGTAGGGTCATTAATCCGGCACATATATGCAGTAAAGACCTCTGGAATGACATATCTCCCATTCTTTAACATTCCCTAAATATACAGAGCATTATTACTATAATAATATAAGTCTAATGATGTCAGTGGTTTAAGAAAGTTGTCACACTGGCATTTACTGAAAAACAATATTAACTGTCTGTGCCAGAAGTACAGGCAATGCAAAGGGGAAATGTGTGACTGTCCAGGGAGCAAGATCAAAGCTATTTCCTAGGTGCCAAAGCCCATTTTCTAGACACTGCTGGTGCTGGGATTAATCTGGCCCTTAGGGTAGTGCAAAAAGATTTTTTTTTTAATAAAAGTAAACAAACCTGTATTGATATCGTCACCGATTTCCTGCTTCACAGCTTCCAGCTGACTCATTACATACAGATCATTTGTTTGTTCAGCATTAAGTGTGAATTCAGTCTTAACATCACCTGCATAGATCATATAAATATGGTGACATTTTAGCACTGCACAAGTAAATTGCATTATGAATATAAGCACCTTCACATGTGCCCAGTGTCCCTAAGACATGTCACACACATATACTCACTGATGCCCTGCACCCCTCAGACACGTCAAAACACCTACACTCACCTGTAGTAATATTGTCACAAAGGTCCTGCTCCACAGCTTCCAGTTGTTTCATTACATACAGATCATTTGTTTGTTCAGTGTTAAAGTCACCTGCATAGATCATATAGATTAAATCAAATTGTACCTTTTTAGCACTGCACAAGGAAATCGTAATATCTGAAAATCATGCACGTACACTCACATGCACACTGCATCCCTCAAACATGTCACACACGTACACTCACCTGTGCCCTGTATCCCTCAGACACATCACATACATACACTCACCTGTATCCTGTATCCCTCAGACACATCACACACATACACTCACCTGTACCCTGTATCCCTCAGACACATCACACACATACACTCACCTGTACCCTGTATCTCTCAGACACATCACACACATACACTCACCTGTACCCTGTATCCCTCAGACACATCACACACATACACTCACCTGTACCCTGTATCCCTTAGACACATCACACACGTACACTCACCTGTACCCTGTATCCCCAGACACATCACACACACTCACCTGTACCCTGTATCCCTCAGACACATCACACACATATACACTCACCTGTACCCTGTATCCCTCATACACATCACACATACACTCACCTGTACCCTGTATTTATCAGACACATCACACACATACACTCACCTGTACCCTGTATCCCTCAGACACATCACACACGTACACTCACCTGTACCTTGTATCCCTGAGACACATCACACACATACACTCACCTGTACCCTGTATCCCTCAGTCACATCACACACATATACACTCACCTGTACCCTGTATCGCTCAGACACATCACACACATACTCACCTGTACCCTGTATCCCTCAGACACATCACACACATACACTCACCTGTACCCTGTATCCCTCAGACACATCACACACGTACACTCACCTGTACCCTGTATCCCTCAGACACATCACACACATACACTCACCTGTACCCTGTATCCCTCAGACACATCACACACACATACACTCACCTGTACCCTGTATCCCTCAGACACATCACACACATATACACTCACCTGTACCCTGTATCTCTCAGACACATCACACACATATACACTCACCTGTACCGTGTATCCCTCAGACACATCACACACATATACACTCACCTGTACCGTGTATCCCTCAGACACATCACACACATCCACTCACCTGTACCCTGTATCCCTCAGACACATCACACACCTACACTCACCTGTACCCTGTATCCCTCAGAAACATCACACATACACTCACCTGTACCCTGTATTTATCAGACACATCACACACGTACACTCACCTGTACCCTGTATCGTTCAGACACATCACACAGATACACTCATCTGTACCCTGTATCAGAGGCGTAACTAGAAACCACAGGGCCCAGGTGCAAGAATCTAAGAAGGCCCCCCTACCCCCCAAAAAAGGTGCATTTGATACATATATATATTTTTACATTTAACACAGAAAAAAAATGTGAATCAGATTACATGTCTGCAAAAGGAGATACCCTGTGCCCACAGTCTGTGAGATGGTCTGACCCCCTATTACTGTATATAGTGACACTGTTTAACCCACCAGTGACACAGTCTGTACTCTGCCGGGGAGATGGCTGACCTGACCCTACTCGCCCCAGTACTTTATAAAGTGACCACAGTAGTCAGTGACATGGTCCAGCCCCCCGTACTGTATATAGTTGTACTGTATAGTGACACTGTTTACTCCCCCGCCCCCCCATGCTGTAGTAACAAGGCTGTAATTTGCTGGTTCCACAAACATACACACACACACATACATGCATAAATACACACACAGTCAAATACATACATACACACACATAAACACCAGTGGGTAAAACAGAAACACTAACCCCTGTAGTCAGAGACACTAGTGAAGCATCATGTCACACTCGCATGATATCAGTGCAGGCAGTGGCAGGTCAACATTTTTTCATTGGAAATAAAAAAAAATCTCTTTTTTTTTTAAGCTGGGCCCCCAACCTCAGGGGCCCAGTCGCAGTTGAGACAACTGCACCACATGTAGTTCCACCCTTGCCCCGTATCCCTCAGACACACCACACATATACTCTGATACATCACACATGTACACTCACCTGTACCCTGTATCCCTCAGACCCATCACACATACACTCACCTATACCCTGTATCCCTCAGACACATCACACACATACACTCATCTGTACCCTGTATCCCTCAGACACATCACACACGTACACTTACCTGTATCCCTCAGACACATCACACATGTACACTCACCTGTACCATGTATTCCTCAGACACATCACACACGTACACTCACCTGTACCCTGTATCCCTTAGACACATCACACATATACACTCACCTGTACCCTGTATCCCTCAGACACATCACACACGTACACTCACCTGTATCCCTCAGACACATCACACATGTACACTCACCTGTACCATGTATTCCTCAGACACATCACACACGTACACTCACCTGTACCCTGTATCCCTTAGACACATCACACATATACACTCACCTGTACCCTGTATCCCTCAGACACATCACACACGTACACTCACCTGTATCCCTCAGACACATCACACATGTACACTCACCTGTACCATGTATTCCTCAGACACATCACACACGTACACTCACCTGTACCCTGTATCCCTTAGACACATCACACATATACACTCACCTGTACCCTGTATCCCTCAGACACATCACACACGTACACTCACCTGTACCCTGTATTCCTCAGACACATCACACATATACACTCACCTGTACCCTGTATCCCTCAGACACATCACACACATACACTCACCTGTACCCTGTATCCCTCAGATACATCACACACATACACTCACCTGTACCCTGTAACCCTTAGGCACATCACACACGTACACATACCTGGGGACAATACAGCACTAGTATTCCAAAAGCCTCTATACCAGACATGGGGACAATACAGCACTAGTATTCCAACAGCCTCTATACCTGACATGATGACAATACAGCACTATTATTTTAACAGCCCCTATACCTGACATGGGGACAGTACAGCACTATTATTCCAACAGCCCTATATCTGATATGGGGACAATACAGCACTAGTATTCCAACAGCCCCTATACCTCACATGGGAACAATACAGCATAAGTATTCCAACAGCCTATACCTGACATGGAGACAATACAACAATAGCATTCCAACAGCACCTATACCCGACATAAGGACAATACAGCACTAGTATTCCAACAGCACCTATACTTGATATGAGGACAATACAGCACTATTATTCAAACAGCTCCTATACCTGACATGGGAACAATACAGCACTAGTATTCCAACATCCCCTATACCTGACATGGGGACAATACAGCATTAGTATTCCAACAGCACCTATACCTGACATGGGGACAATACAGCACTAGTATTCCAACAGCCTATACCTGATATGGGGACAATACAAAATGAAAATGTGTAAAGAGTGCGATTAACAGCTAACTATAATTAAATCTCAAGACAAAAATCAGAAAATTATATAAAAATTTATTAAATGAGATTAAAAATCTATTTAAAAATCTAAAAATTGTTAACATGTTTTAATAAACTGTTATATCATTTTCTGATTTTTGTCTTGAGATTTAATTAGCTGTTAAGCGCACTCTTTACACATTTTCATTTTGTTTTTTGTATTGTGTGAAAAAGAGATATATCACATTAAGAGTTGCTACAGTATTTTAAGTTATACTTTTGCTGTTGAATTTTATGGGGACAATAGAGCACTAGTATTCCATAAGCCCCATTAACTTACATGGGGACAATAAAGCACTAGTATTCCAACAGCCCCTATACCTGACATGGTGACAATACAGCACTAGTATTTCAACAGCCCCTATACCTGACATGGTGACAATACAGCATTAGTATTCCAACAGCCCTTTAACTGACATGTGACAATACAGCACTAGTATTCCAACAGCCTCTATACCTAACATGGGGACAATACAACACTAGTATTCCAACAGGCCCTATACCTGACATGGGGACAATACAACACTAGTATTCCAACAGCCCATATACCCGACATGGGGACAATACAGCACTAGTATTCCAACAGCTCCTTTAACTGACACAGGGACAATAAAGCACTAGTATTTCAATGGCCCCTATACCTGACATGGGGACAAAACAGCACTAGTATTCCAACAGCCCCTATAGCTGACATGGGAAAAACATAATTTATGTAAGCACTTACCTAATAAATTAATTTCTTTCATATTGGAGTCCACGAGCTAGTGACATATGGGATATACAATCCTACCAGGAAGGGTCAAGTTTCCCAAACCTCAAAATGCCTATAAATACACCCCTCACCACACCCACAAATCAGTTTAATGAATAGCCAAGTAGTGGAGTAAAAAAAGGAGTAAAAAAGCATTCAAAAAGAGGAACTGGAAATAAAATTGTGATTTTTATACAAAAATCATAACCACCCTAAAAAAGGGTGGGCCTCATGGACTCTTGCCAATATGAAAGAAATTAATTTATCAGGTAAGTTCTTACATAAATTATGTTTTCTTTCATGCAATTGGCAAGAGTCCATGAGCTAGTGACGTATGAGATAGAAATACCCAAGATGTGGGAGACCCCATTAGAGTCACTAGAAAGGGAGGGATAAAATAAAAACAGCTATTTCCGCTGAAAAAATTAAATCCACAAAAAAATAAGTCTTTCTTATAAATTTCACATACATTTTTAAAAAAAACTTAAATCATAAGCAGAAGAATCAAACTGAGACAGCTGCCTGAAGAACGTTTCTACCAAAGACTGCTTCAGAAGAAGCAAATACATCAAAATGTTAAAATTTAGTAAATGTATGCAAAGAAGACCAAGTTGCTGCTTTGCAAATCAACCGAAGCTTCATTCTTAAAAGCCCAAGAAGTGGCGACTGATCTAGTAGAATGAGCTGTAATTCTCTCAGGTGGAGACTGTCCCGCCTCCAAATAAGCCTTGTGAATCAAAAGCTTTAACCAAGATGCCAAAGAAGAGGCTTTTTGACCTTTGCTAGGACCAGAAAAAAACAACAAATAGACTAGAAATCTTCCTGAAATCTTTAGTAGCTTCGACATAATATTTCAAAGCTCTTACAACATCCAAAGAATGTAAAGATCTTTCAAGAGTATTCTTAGGATTAGGACACAAGGAAGGAACAACAATTTCCCTACTAATGTTGTTAGAATTCACAACCTTAGGAAGAAATGTAAACGAAGTCTGCAAAACAGCCTTATCCTGATGGAAAATCAGAAAAGGAGACTCACAAGAGAGAGCAAACAATTCAGAAACTCTTCTAGCTGAAGAGATAGCCAAAAGAAACAACACTTTCCAAGAAAGTAGTTAAATATCCAAAGAATGCATAGGCTCAAAAGGAGGAGCCTGCAAAGCCTTCAAACCCAAATTAAGACTCCGAGGAGGAGAGATTGATTTAACAACAGGCTTGATACGAACCAAAGCCTGAACAAAACAGTGAATATCAGGAAGTTTAGCAATCTTTCTATGAAATCAAACAGAAAGAGTAGAGATTTGACCCTTCACTTACTTGCAGACAAACCTTTATCCAAACCATCCTGAAGAAACTGTAAAATTCTAGGAATCCTAAAAGAATGCCAAGAGAATTTATGAGAAAAACACCATGAAATATAGGTTTTCCAAACCCGATAATAAATCTTCCTTGAAACAGACTTACGAGCCTGTAGCATAGTATTAATCACTGAGTCAGAGAAACCTCTAAGACTAAGTACTAAGCGTTCAGTTTCCATACCTTCAAATTTAGCGATTTGAGATCCTGATGGAAAAACAGCCCTTGAGACAGAAGGTCTGGCCTTAAAGGAAGTGGCCAAGGTTGGCAACTGGACATCCGGACAAGATCCACATACCAAAAACCTGTGAGGCCATGCTGGTGCTATCACAAACACATGTGATTGTTCCAATATGACTTAGAGATCACCCTTGGAAGAAAAACTAGAGGCGGAAAAATGTAAGCAGGTTGGTAAAACCAAGGAACTGCTAACGCATCCACCATCTCCACCTGTGGATCCCTGGACCTGAAAAGGTACCTGGGAAGCTTCTTGTTTAAATGGGAAGCCATTAGATCTATTTCTGGGAGAACCCACATCTGTACAATCTGACAAAATACATCTGGATGGAGAGACCACTCCCCTGAATGTAAAGACTGACGACTGAGATAATCCGCTTCCCAATTGCCTACACCTGGGATATGTATCACAGAAATTAGACAGGAGTTGGGTTCGGCCCAAGAAAGTATCCAAGATACTTCTTTCATCGCTAAAGGACTGCGAGTCCGCTGTTGATGATTGACATATGCCACAGTTGTGATATTGTCTGTCTGAAAATGAATGAATGATTCTCTCTTTAATAGAGGCCAATCCCGAAGAGCCCTGAAAATAGCACGGAGTTCTAAAATATTGATTGGTAACCTCGCCTCTTAAAGATTCCAAACTCCTTGTGCTGTCAGAGACCCCCAGACAGCTCCCCAACCTGTGAGACTTGCATCTGTTGAGATCACAGTCCAGGAAGGACAAACAAAAGAGGCCCCTTGAAGAATCTGATGATGATCCAACGACCAGGACAGAGAGCGTTGAATGTTGGGATTTAAGTATATCAACTGTGATATCCGAGTATAATCCTTGCACCATTGATTCGGCATGCAAAGCTGCAGAGGCCTCATATGAAAATGAGCAAAGGGGATTGCGTCCAATGCTGCAGTCATGAGACCTAAAACTTCCATGCACATAGCCACTGAAGGGAATGATCAAGACTGAAGGTTTCGACAAGGCAGAAACCAATTTAATTAGTATCTTGTCTGTTAAAGACAAAGTCATGGACACTGAATCTATCTGGAAACCTAAAAAGGTGACCCTTGTCTGAGGAATCAAGGAACTCTTTGGTAAATTGATCCTCCAACCATGTCTTTGAAGAAACAACACAAGTTGATTCGTGTGAGATCCTGCTAAATGAAAAGACTGAGCCAGTACCAAGATTTCATCCAAATAAGGAAAAACTGCAATACCCTGCTCTGTGATTAAAGATAGAAGGGCACAGAGAACCTTCAAAAAGATTCTTGGAGCTGTGGCTAGGCCAAATGGAAGAGCAACAAATTGGTAATGCTTGTCTAGAAAAGAGAATCTCAGAAACCGATAGTGATCTGGATGAATCGGAATGTGAAGATATGCATGACCTTGCTGAACAAAAGGCAGAATAGTCCTTATAGTCACCATCTTGAAAGTTGGGACCCTTACAAAATGATTAAAAAACTTCAGATCCAGAACTAGTCAGAGAATTTTCCTTCTTCGGGACAATGAATAGATTTGAATAAAAACCCAGACCCTGTTCCAGAATTAGAACTGGTACAATTACTATTGAAAGCTCTAGATCTGAAACACACTTCAGAAAAGCTTGACCGTTCACAGGATTTGTTGGAATGTGAGAGAGAAAACCCTAAAAGATAATATTCTGAATCCAATGATTCTGAATGGAACCTGCCCAAACGTCTTGAAATAATTTCAATCTGCCCCCCACCAGCAGAACTGGCCGCACCTTCATGCAGTCTTGGGGGCTGGCTTTGGTTTCTTATAAGGCTTGGATTTATTCCAACTTGAGGATGGCTTCCAATTGGAGCCAGTCTTTAGGAGAAGGAGTGGTTTTCTGTTCTCTATTCTGACGAAAGGAACGAAACCAATCTTTTGGTTGCCCTTAGACTTTTTATCTTGAGGCAAAAAACTCCCTTCCCCCCAGTAATTGTGGAAATAATAGAATCCAACTGGGAACCAAACAAATTATTACCCTGAATGATATAGTAACCTAGATTTAGATACCATGTCAGCATTCTATGATTTGAGCCATAAAGCTCTTCTAGCTAAAATAACCAAATACACAGATTTAACATTAATCTTGATGAAATAAAAAATAGCATCACAGATAAAATGATGTTGAAGCAAACGAACAATGCTATGCAAATCAGTCTTTTTCCCGTTGTGCTAAGCTATCCAACCAAAAAGTTGATGCAGTCGCAACATCAGCCATAGAAATGGCAGGTCTGAGAATATAGCCAGAATGCAAATAAGCTTTCCTTAGATAAGATTCAATCTTCCTATCTAAAGGATCCTTAAAAGAAGTACTATCTTCCATAGGAATAGTAGTACGTTTAGCAAGAGTATAAATAGTCCCATCAACCTTAGGGACTTTTTCCCAAAATT
This sequence comes from Bombina bombina, assembly GCF_027579735.1. Classification (NCBI taxonomy): domain Eukaryota; kingdom Metazoa; phylum Chordata; class Amphibia; order Anura; family Bombinatoridae; genus Bombina; species Bombina bombina. The sequence continues at coordinate 458,497,320 of NC_069505.1, read as the reverse complement.
CTAATTTTGCACTGGCAAAGGATACAACTTTTTAAACCTTGAAGAAGAAACAAAAGAAGTACCAGGCTTAGACCATTCCTTAGCAATCGCATCAGAAATAGCATCAGGAACAGGAAAAACCTCAGGAGTAGTCACAGGATGTTTATAGACAGAATTTAAATGTTTACTGGATTTATTATCAAGAGGACCAGACTCCTCAATATCCAAACTTATCAACACTTCTTTTAACAAAGAACGAATATACTCAATCTTAAAAAGATAAGATGATTTATCAGTGTCAATGTCTGAAGTAGGATCTTCTGAATCAGAGAGATCCTCATCAGAGGAGGATATATCAGTATGTTCACGGTCACTACCAATTTCATCAGTATTATGAGAAGTTTTAAAAGACCTTTTACGTTTATTTGAAGGCGGTATAGCAGCCATAGCCTTCTGTATCGCATCAGCAATATAATTTTTCATATCAATAGGGATATCATGTACTTTAGATGTTGAAGGAACAACAGATACTGTACTAGCACTAATAGAAACATTTTCTGCATGCAAAAGCTTATCATGACAACTGTTACACACTACAGCTGGAGATATAATCTCCACTAGCTTACAACATATACACTTAGCTTTGGAAGAACTGTGTTCAGGCAGCATGGTTCCTACAGTAGCTTCTGAGACAGGATCAGATTGAGACATCTTGTAAAATGTAAAAACGAAAAAATAACATTTAAACAGAAATATCTTATTTCCACATATAGCAGTTTCAGGAATGGGGAAAAAATGCAAATGCTAAAATTGCCAAAAAAAAGCAAATAGCATAGTCCTCTGAGCATAAAGAAGGCAAGGAGCATATAGGAAGTGAGGTAAAATAAAACAAAAAAATGTTTGGCGCTAAGTATGACGCACAACGCAAACTGAAGTCGAGACATTTTTTGCTACCAACAAACATACGGAAATGATGCAACTCGCGCCAAACACAATTTCGCGCCAAACAACCTAGCGTCAACTAAGATGCAAGAAATGATGAACTTGCGTCATTACAGACGCATATTCGCGCAAAAAAATTCTCGCGACTAGAATGATGCAATAAATAACAGCATTTTGCTCCCTTGCAGGCCTAATTTGCCCGCAAGTTTTTCAAAGAAAAAACAAGTCAAATTGAAAAAAAGACTATACACCAGGTAAGACAACTTCCTAAAACATGATTCCGATAACGAAACTGCTAGACTGCAAAGGAAAATATACATCATGGCAAATATAAGTAAAATACAAATATTTAAAACTTTTGTAATGATACATACTTACCGAAAGACACCCATCCACATATAGCAGATAGCCAAACCAGTACTGAAAACTATAAGTAGCGGTAATGGTATATAAACTTATATCGTCAATCTGAAAAAGGAGGTAGAAGATGAATCCCTACGACTGATAACAGAGAACCCTTGAAAAGATTTCCCGCAAGGGAAACCATAAAATCAAATAGGCGATACTCTCTTCTCATCCCTCTGACAAACACTGTACTCTGTGAGGAATTGGGCTTCAGAATGCTTAGAAGCGCTTTTCATAGAAAAAATCATAAAAATCAAGCACAAACTTGCTTCACCACTTCCATAGGAGGCAACGTTTGTAAAACTGAATTGTGGGTGTGGTGAGGGGTGCATTTATAGGCATTTTGAGGTTTGGGAAACTTTGCCCCTCCTGGTAGGATTGTATATCCCATACGTCACTAGCTCATGGACTCTTGCCAATTACATGAAAGAAAATACTGCACTAGTATTCCAACAGCCCCTATACCTGCCATGGGGACAATACAACACTACTATTCCAACAGCCTCTATATCAGACATAGGGACAATACAGCACTAGTATTCCAACAGCCCCTGTACCCGACATGGGGACAGTACAATGCTAGTATTCCAACAGCCCCTATACATTACTTGTAGATAATACAGCACCAGTATTTCAACGGCCCCTATACTTTACATGTGGACAATACAGCACCAGTATTCCAACAGGCCCTATACCTGACATGTGGACAATACAGCACCAGAATTCCAACAGCCTCTATACCTGACATTGGGACAACACAGTACAACAGCCCCTATTCCTGACATTGGCACAAAACAGCATTAGTATTCCAAAACCCCGTACCCGACATGTTGACAATACAGCACTAGCATTTCACAGCCCCTATATCTAACATGGTGACAAAACAGCACCAGTATAGACTGATTACCTCAACACAACATGATCCAATATATTGAGGACATGCCCGATTACTCAACACTTAATGAATTGATATCATGAAGACACTCCTAATTACTCAACACTTTAGGATTTGATATCATGAAAGCAATCCTGATTACTCACCACTTTAGGATGTGATATCATGAAAACAATCCTGATTACTCAACACTTTATGATTTGATATCATGAAGATACCTGATTACTCAACACAGTATAATGTGATATCATGAAAACACTCCTGATTACTCAACACAGTATGATGTGATATCATGAAGACACACCTGATTACCCAACACAGTATCATGTGATATCATGAAGTCACACCTGATTACCCAACACAGTAGCATGTGATTTTATGAAGACTTGCTTGATTACCCAACACAGGATGTGATATCATGAAGACGCCTGATTACCCAACACAGTACGATGTGATATCAAGAAGACTCGCCTGATTACAAAACACAGTATAATGTGATATCAAGAAGACTCGCCTGATTACCAAACACAGTATCATATGATATCATGAAGACGACTAATTACCTAATGCAGTATGATGTGATATCATGAAGACGCCTGATTACCCAACACAGTATAATGTGATATCATGAAGACGCCTGATTATCCAACACAGTATGATGTGATATCATGAAGACGCCTGATTACCCAAAACAGTATGATGTGATATCATGAAGATGTCTGATTACCCAACACAGTATAATGTGAGATCATAAAGATGACCGACTACCCAACACAGTATGATGTGATGATATGAAGATGCCTGATTACCCAACACAGTATGATGTGATGTAATAAAGACACACCTGATTACCCAACACAGTATGATGTGATTTCAAGAAGACTTGCCTGATTACCAAACGCAGTATGATGTGATATCAAGAAAACTCACCTGATTACCAAACACAGTATCTTGTAATATCAAGAAGACTCGCCTGATTACCAAACACAGTATGATGTGATATCATGGGAAGATGCTCAACACAGTATGATGTGATATCATGAAGACACAACTCATTACCCAACACAGTATCATGTGATATCATGAAGACACACCTGATTACCCAACACAGTATCATGTGATATCATGAAGTCACACCTGATTACCCAACACAGTAGCATGTGATTTTATGAAGACTTGCTTGATTACCCAACACAGGATGTGATATCATGAAGACGCCTGATTACCCAACACAGTACGATGTGATATCAAGAAGACTCGCCTGATTACAAAACACAGTATCATGTGATATCAAGAAGACTCGCCTGATTACAAAACACAGTATCATGTGATATCATGAAGACGACTAATTACCTAATGCAGTATGATGTGATATCATGAAGACGCCTGATTACCCAAAACAGTATGATGTGATATCATGAAGATGTCTGATTACCCAACACAGTATAATGTGATATCATAAAGATGTCCGATTACCCAACACAGTATGATGTGATGATATGAAGATGCCTGATTACCCAACACAGTATGATGTGATGTAATAAAGACACACCTGATTACCCAACACAGTATGATGTGATTTCAAGAAGACTTGCCTGATTACCAAACGCAGTATGATGTGATATCAAGAAAAGTCACCTGATTACCAAACATAGTATCTTGTAATATCAAGAAGACTCGCCTGATTACCAAACACAGTATGATGTGATATCATGGGATGATGCCTGATTACCCAACACAGTATGATGTGATATCATAAAGACGTCTGATTACCCAACACAGTATGATGTGATATCATGAAGACTCGCCTGGTTACCCAACGCAGTATGATGTGATATCATGAAGACGTCCGATTACCCAACACAGTGTGATGTGATATCATAAAGATGTCTGATTACCCAACACAGTATGATGTGATATCATGAAGACGCCCGATTACTCAACACATTTCTATTAGGGATGCACCGAAAATTTCGGCCGCAGAAACATTTCGGCCGAAAATGGCATTTTTGGTTATTTCGCTTTTGTTTTTTTTAACCTGTTATTTTCAGTAAAATTATTATGTAGCATATTTCAAATGTGATGCTTGCCTAGAGCTGCTATTTTAGTTCATTACTTGACTTACTGTTTTGCATATAATAATAGTTTTCTAAGTCTATACTTTATTTGGATAATTGGTTAAAAAATAAATAATCTGTTAAATCTGATTCTGTTACACAGAAATGAATGCAGAATGTATATTAAATTAATATCAACAATATATTATTCTTCATTCAGTCCTATATAACAGAAACAGTTGAACAGATGTTTATTTATATTGTTTAAGTTATTTTCTGTCCAATTTTGGCGAGTTACTTTCAATAAAAGTGTTTTTATTTATTTTATTGGCTTGTAGTTTTTCATTTCAGATTTATTAAATTCATTAAAAAGTCTTATATTATTAATAAAATTATAGAAAAAAAACTATTTTAAAATAATTTTGTTTAAAAAAAAAAAGTCATTTTCGGTTTTCGGCCAAGGGCATCCTGAATTTTCGGTTTCAGTCCAGAATTTTCATTTCGGTGCATTCCTAATTTTTATGTGATATCAAGAAGACGCCTGACTGCCCAGGCGGTATCAAGAATACATGCTTGTTTACCAACTACAAGTGACTCGCCTGTTTCTATAAATACCATTATACCATTTCAGGTTATTGCATTACTCATGAATGTTACTATGAGCCCCGCAGCTATAATTACTGTTTCTAGTGGGGTATAATGACACAAAGAGTTACACTGGAATTGTAAGGTCAGGAAAAGTGCACAATAATGTAACCAACTGAACTTGCATCTGGCTAAATAACCTTTTCTGACCACAGCTGTGCACGTGCATATGCGTTTGTCCATGTGTACAGCTCATTAGAATACACAATTCACTTGTTACTGGTCACGTGTATGATAGAAAGGTTTAAGTTCATTGTCCCTTTAACTCACAATACCCAGATGGGACATACAGGTGAGCAGCTTATAAAATCATATATTATCTGCAGCTAATCTGATCACAATGATTCTACTCTGGCAGATACAAATTACAGCAGCTGTACATGGTCTTTATACAATATAACCAAACTGCAGGAATGTGCCAATACCCAGTGAGTAACAGTATATATTGCTCTGTGACTCTAAATTAAGGTGACAGAATGTACAGTACTTACAGACAAATACCCCATAAACAAAAGTCAGGTCTGCACTGCCGCTGTCACACACGTGCACCTACCTGCACTGCCGCTTTCACACACGTGCGCTTACCTGCACTGCAACCATCACAGATGTGCACCTACCTGCACTGCCGCTGTCACACACACATGCACTTACCTGCACTGCAGCTGTCACACACGTGCACTTCAGTGCGCTGCCGCTGTCACACACGTGCGCTTAACTGCGCTGCCGCTGTCACACACGTGCGCTTAACTGCACTGCCGCTGTCACACACGTGCGCTTAACTGCACTGCCGCTGTCACACACGTGCGCTTAACTGCACTGCCGCTGTCACACACGTGCGCTTAACTGCACTGCCGCTGACACACACGTGCGCTTAACTGCACTGCCGCTGTCACACACGTGCGCTTAACTACTGCACTGCCGCTGTCACACGTGCGCTTACCTGCACTGCCGCTGTCACACACGTGCACTTAACTGCACTGCCGCTGTCACACGTGCACTTACCTGCACTGCCGCTGTCACACGTGCACTTACCTGCACTGCCGCTGTCACACACGTGCACCTAACTGCACTGCCGCTGTCACACACGTGCGCTTACCTGCACTGCCGCTGTCAAACGTGCACTTACCTGCACTGCCGCTGTCACACACGTGCACCTAACTGCACTGCCGCTGTCACACACGTGCACTTAACTGCACTGCCGCTGTCACACGTGCACTTACCTGCACTGCCGCTGTCACACGTGCACTTACCTGCACTGCCGCTGTCACACGTGCACTTACCTGCACTGCCGCTGTCACACACGTGCACCTAACTGCACTGCCGCTGTCACACACGTGCACTTACCTGCACTGCCGCTGTCACACGTGCACTTACCTGCACTGCCGCTGTCACACACGTGCGCTTAACTGCGCTGCCGCTGTCACACACGTGCGCTTAACTGCACTGCCGCTGTCACACACGTGCACTTAACTGCACTGCCGCTGTCACACGTGCACTTACCTGCACTGCCGCTGTCACACGTGCACTTACCTGCACTGCCGCTGTCACACATGTGCACCTAACTGCACTGCCGCTGTCACACACGTGCGCTTACCTGCACTGCCGCTGTCACACGTGCGCTTACCTGCACTGCCGCTGTCACACGTGCAGTTACCTGCACTGCCGCTCTCACACACGTGCGCTTAACTGCACTGCCCCTGTCACACACGTGCGCTTACCTGCACTGCCGCTGTCACACACGTGCACTGCCGCTGTCACACACGTGCACTTACCTGCACTGCCGCTGTCACACACGTGCACTTACCTGCACTGCCGCTGCCACACACGTGCACTTACACTTCAGTGCGCTGCCGCTGTCACACAAGTGCATTTAACTGCACTGCCGCTGTCACACACGTGCACTTACCTGTACTGTCGCTGTCACACATTTCCTGCTCCGTAGCTTCCAGCTGACACGTTACACGCGAATCTTCTGTCTGATCAGCTATGTCAGCACTAATGTCACCTGTCAGATCATTTCATGCAAACAACAAAATAATACATTTTTTTAATCCAATAACTAATGATTAACTCCTGATTCAGACAGAATATGCAATTTTACACAACTTTACAATGTACTTTATTCTCTTGGTATCCTTTGTTGAAAAAGCAGCAAAGAACTAATGGGAGCTAGCTGAACACATGGGGTAAACCACTGACAAGAGACATATGTGCAGCCACTAATCAGCAGCTAGTTCCCATTGCTGCTCCTGAAACTAACAAATTATACTGAAAGAACAAAGCAAATGACATGAAGCCGAGTGTGAGAGAGATGAGAAGAGGGGGGCAAGTGTCTGTGCCAGTTACATTACATGACCAATTTTTCTTCATTCTCTTAAAAAGGAAATTTATGCTTACCTGATAAATGTATTTCTTTTACGATATGACGAGACAGGGTGGGCTGTGGACTCGTCATATCGTATATATCGTCATATCGTAAAAGAAATAAATTTATCAGGTAAGCATAAATTTCCTTTTCTTTTACAAGATATGACGAGTCCACGGATTTCATCCTTACTTGTGGGATACAATACCAAAGCTATAGGACACGGATGAAAGGGAGGGACAAGACAGGAACCTAAACAGAAGGCACCACTGCTTGAAGAACCTTTCTCCCAAAAGCAGCCTCAGACGAGGCAAAAATATCAAATTTGGAAAAAGTGTGAAGAGACGACCAAGTTGCAGCCTTGCAAATCTGATCAACAGAAGCATCATTTTTAAATGCCCATGTGGAAGCCACAGCTCTAGTAGAATGGGCCGAAATTTGTTCTGGAGGCTGCTGTCCAGCAGTCTCATATGCAACACGGATGATACTCCTCAGCCAAAAAGAAAGAGAGGTAGCCGTAGCTTTCTGACCCCTACGTTTCCCAGCAAAAACAACAAATAATGAAGATGTTTGACGAAAATCCTTAGTCGCCTGCAAGTAGAACAAGGCACGGACTACGTCCAAGTTATGTAACAGACGTTCCTTCTTAGAAGAAGGGTTAGGACACAAGGAAGGAACAACAATTTCCTGATTAATATTTTTGTTTGAAACAACCTTAGGAAGAAAACCAAGTTTGGTACGCAACACTACTTTATCTGCATGGAAAATAAGGTAAGGAGAATCACATTGTAATGCTGAAAGCTCAGAGACACTGCGAGCAGAAGAAATAGCAACTAAAAATAAAACTTTCCAAGATAACAACTTAATATCTATGGAATGCATAGGTTCAAACGGAACCCCTTGAAGAACATTAAGAACTAAATTCAAACTCCAAGGAGGAGCAATTGGTCTAAACACAGGCCTGATTCTAGTCAGAGCCTGACAAAAGGAATGAACATCTGGAACGTCTGCCAGACGCTTGTGAAGTAAAATAGACAAAGCAGAAATCTGTCCCTTTAAGGAACTTGCTGACCACCCTTTCTCCAATCCTTCTTGGAGAAAAGACAAAATCCTGGGAATCCTAACCCTACTCCATGAGTAGCCCTTGGATTCGCACCAATAAAGATATTTACGCCATATCTTATGGTAAATCTTTCTAGTAACAGGCTTACAAGCCTGGATCAATGTATCAATTTCTTAATCAGAGAACCCTCGCTTACATAAAATCAAGCGTTCAATCTGCAAGCAGTCAGCTGCAGAGAAATTAGATTCGGATGATGGAAGGGTCCCTGAATGAGAAGGTCCTGCCTGAATGGAAGCTTCCACGGCGGCAGAAATGACATGTCCACCAGATCGGCATACCAAGTCCTGCGAGGCCACGCAGGAGCGATTAGAATTACCGAAGCTCTCTCCTGTTTGATCCGTGCAATCACCCGGGGAAGGAGAGCAAACGGTGGAAACACATAATCTAGGTTGAACGACCAAGGCACTGCCAAGGCATCTATCCTGAGGATCCCTGGACCTGGATCCGTATCTTGGGAGCTTGGCATTCTGAAGAGACGCGATCAGATCCAATTCCGGACTGCCCCACCTGAGAATCAGGGTGGCAAAGACCTCCGGATGAAGTTCCCATTCCCCCGGATGAAACGTCTGCTCAAAAAATCCGCTTCCCAGTTGTCCACTCCCGGGATGTAGATTGCTGACAGATAACAAGAGTGAGCCTCCGCCCACCAAATTATTTTGGATACTTCTGTCATCGCTAAGGAACTCCTGGTTCCTCCCTGATGATTGATGTAAGCCACAGTCGTGATGTTGTCCGACTGAAAATGGATGAATTTGGCCGAAGCCAACTGAGGCCAAGCCTGAAGCGCATTGAATATTGCTCTCAATTCCAGAATATTGATTTGGAGTAGAGACTCCGACCGAGTCCACACACCCTGAGCCTTCAGGGAATTCCAGACTGCACCCCAACCCAGTAGGCTGGCGTCCGTTGTCACTATCACCCATGAGGGTCTGCGGAAGCACGTCCCTTGGGACAGATGATCCTGTGACAACCACCAAAGAAGAGAGTCTCTTGTCTCCTGATCCAGATCTATCTGAGGAGACAAATTTGCATAATCTCCATTCCACTGCCTGAGCATACTCAGTTGTAGAGGTCTGAGATGAAAACGAGCAAACGGAATGATGTCCATAGCCGCCATCATCAATCCAATTACCTCCATGCACTGAGCAACTGATGGCCGAGGATTGGACTGAATGGTTCGGCATGTATTCAGAATCTTTAACTTTCTGACTTCCGTCAAAAAGATTTTCATGGATACAGAGTCTATTAAAGTTCCCAGGAAAGGAACCCTTGTCTGTGGAATTAGTGAACTCTTTTCTAGATTCACTTTCCACCGGTGAGTCCTTAGAAAGGACAGAACCATGTCGGTATGAGACTTTGTCAGTTGATAGGACGACACTTGGATCAGAATATCGTCCAGATAAGGCGCCACTGCAATGCCCCGCGGTCTAAGAAACGCTAGCAAAGACCCTAGAACCTTCGTGAAGATCCTGGGTGCTGTGGCCAGCCGAAAGGAAGAGCCACAAAATGAAAATGTTTGTAGAGGAAGGCAAACCTTAGGAACTGGTGATGATCTTTGTGGATAGGAATATGAAGATAAGCATCCTTTAAGTCCACGGTAGTCATATATTGACCCTCCTGGATCAATGGAAGAATGGTCCGAATAGTCTCCATCTTGAAGGATGGAACTTTGAGAAACTTGTTTAGACTCTTGAGATCTAAATAGGGTCGGAACGTACCCTCTTTTTTGGGAACCACGAAAAGATTTGAGTAAAACCCCTGCCCCTGTTCCAGTATTGGGACCGGACAAATTACTCCCATGGTGGAGAGGTCTTCTACACAACGTAAGAACGCCTCTCTTTTTATCTGGTCTACAGACAATCGTGAAAGAAGAAACCTTCCCCTTGGGGAGGAATTTCTGAACTCCAACTGATACCCTTGAGACACGATTTCTAGCGTCCAGGGATCCTGAACGTCTCTTATCTAAGCCTGGACAAAGAGAGAAAGTCTGCCCCCTACTAGATCCGGTCCCGGATCGGGGGCCGCCCCTTCATGCTGTCTTGGTAGCAGCAGCAGGTTTCTTGGGTTGTTTACCCTTGTTCCAACCCTGGTTTGGTTTCCAAATAGGTTTGGCTTGAGAATAATTCCCTTTCTGTTTAACAGAAGAGGAAGAGGGGATTCCCTTGAAGTTTTGAAAGGAACGAAAATGATTCTGTCGTCCCCTTTGATTTGTAGTTTTGTCCTGAGGAAGGCGGTGACCCTTACCTCCCGTAATGTCAGAAATGATCTCCTTCAAGTCAGGCCCAAACAGGGTCTTACCCTTTAAAGGAATCGCCAAGAGCTTTCATTTAGAGGACACATTCGCAGACCAAAATTTTAACCATAAGGCTCTGTGCGCTAAAATGGAAAATCCTGAATTCTTAGCCGCCAATTTGGCGATCTGAAAGGCGGCATCCGTAATAAAAGAATTAACCAGTCTAAGGGCCTTAATTCTGTCCATTATGTCTTCTAAAGGAGTCTCAGTCTTAAGGGACTCTTCTAGAGCATCAAACCAAAAGGCGGCCGCAGTTGTGACTGTTACAATGCAGGCCGTCGGTTGTAATAGAAACCCTTGATGAATATATAGCTTTTTTAGAAGACCCTCCAGCATTTTATCCATAGGGTCCTTGAAAGCACAACTGTCCTCAATAGGGATAGTTGTACGCTTAGCCAGGGTAGAGATAGCTCCTTCCACCTTAGGGACCGTCTGCCAAGAGTCCCGAACGGTGTCAGCTATAGGGTACAT